>NW_015555703.1:1380724-1381753 GCF_001515605.1 Sinocyclocheilus anshuiensis
CCGTGGCATTCCGTGCTATAGAGTAAATTACGTTTTTATGAATGGACTCCACGATCCCGTCCACGTTTTCGCAGAAACCATATGGCCCTAGAAATGTAACCACACTTCAGAACATTTTGGCTTGCCCTGTGATTTGCTTGAACGAGTTGCAGGGGTGACCTCACGTCACAGGGTCTCTCTTTCTCTCTCTGTAGCGTATGCGCCCAGATGCGTTCTCAGGTACCGAAATTTGGCACCGATTGATTTAACGTGAATCGGTACTCTGTAGTACCGACGCAATTCGGTCGGTACCCAACCCTAATTTTAAAATGCAGTTATTTAACATTGCAATAATATTCCACAGTATTACTGTTTTTACTGTATTTTTAAATAAATGCAGCCTAAATGAGCAGAAGAGACTTTTCAAAAACATGGGAAAAAATCTCTGACTCAGTATCTAAAGTATCAAAGTAATGTCTTTGAATTTTCTTCATTTGGCAGGGTTTTCTCAGAAAAAAATTTAATTCATTTGAAATGATCATCCAGCATATCATAGAATTCATTTGATTAATGTAGAGATACAGATTTCATTTTTGTCCTCATTGCACCTCAAACATGTTTTTATGTAGATAACAACACTGGACAATACTAATGAAGTACTTATTAACAGCACTGATGACGCCTGTAGAAACTTGAGAATCAAACCCATGAACTTTGCCTACAACCATTAGCTTCGCTATATAATACACTCTCTGATTCCAAAATATCAAAAATACAGCAGTGTGCTGTCAGAACCGTTCCTCTCCAGTGTGTGCCATGCTAAAGGTAGACTGAAAGGTCATTGCTTGACAGACACAGGAGTTGCAATCCCGACCTGTCCAGTGTTTCCCAGAAGCGGAGGAAGACAGGCCGGTCCAGGTGTCGTTTGTGGTGGCTCAGCTCCAGCACAGTCACGTCCCACTTCTGTACATTTGGGTCCATCCGTGCCTCATCGTACTTCAGGTGAAAGGCTCGGACTAAATGAACATCAGCATGACATAAAACACTCTT
>NW_015555703.1:1382535-1389116 GCF_001515605.1 Sinocyclocheilus anshuiensis
AATTAAAATTAAACCCTTTTATTTTTTGGCAAACAAACTGAGGTTTACTGTTGAAATTAATACATGGAAGAAAAATAATTATTTTTTTTCCTACAAGTGATTAATCTGGTTGTAATATTTACTTTTATCATTAAATTTTTTTATTTAAATTTGATAGAAAATTTAATATTTAAAGATGTACATCATACTTTACAAAAGTAATCATTTGAAATGATCATCCAGCATATCATAGAATTCATTTGATTAATGTAGAGATACAGATTTCATTTTTGTCCTCACTGCACCTCAAACATGTTTTTATGTAGATAACAACACTGGACAATACTAATGAAGTACTTATTAACAGCACTGATGACGCCTGTAGAAACTTGAGAATCAAACCCATGAACTTTGCCTACAACCATTAGCTTCGCTATATAATACACTCTCTGATTCCAAAATATCAAAAATACAGCAGTGTGCTGTCAGAACCGTTCCTCTCCAGTGTGTGCCATGCTAAAGGTAGACTGAAAGGTCATTGCTTGACAGACACAGGAGTTGCAATCCCGCGCGCTTCAGTAGTAAACAAAACCACGTTTCCACCATTCATACAAACAGAGGCAAGCGGAACATGCAGGATTCATATTTAAACCGTCTTTTTCCGTACCCACTGTATATATATATATATATATATATAGAGTAAATTACGTTTTTATGAATGAACGCCACGATCCCGTCCACGTTTTCGCAGAAACCATATGGCCCTAGAAATGTAACCACACTTCAGAACATTTTGGCTTGCCCTGTGATTTGCTTGAACGAGTTGCAGGGGTGACCTCACGTCACAGGGTCTCTCTTTCTCTCTCTGTAGCGTATGCGCCCAGATGCGTTCTCAGGTACCGAAATTTGGCACCGATTGATTTAACGTGAATCGGTACTCTGTAGTACCGACGCAATTCGGTCGGTACCCAACCCTAATTTTAAAATGCAGTTATTTAACATTGCAATAATATTCCACAGTATTACTGTTTTTACTGTATTTTTAAATAAATGCAGCCTAAATGAGCAGAAGAGACTTTTCAAAAACATGGGAAAAAATCTCTGACTCAGTATCTAAAGTATCAAAGTAATGTCTTTGAATTTTCTTCATTTGGCAGGGTTTTCTCAGAAAAAAATTTAATTAATTTGAAATGATCATCCAGCATATCATAGAATTCATTTGATTAATGTAGAGATACAGATTTCATTTTTGTCCTCACTGCACCTCAAACATGTTTTTATGTAGATAACAACACTGGACAATACTAATGAAGTACTTATTAACAGCACTGATGACGCCTGTAGAAACTTGAGAATCAAACCCATGAACTTTGCCTACAACCATTAGCTTCGCTATATAATACACTCTCTGATTCCAAAATATAAAAAATACAGCAGTGTGCTGTCAGAACCGTTCCTCTCCAGTGTGTGCCATGCTAAAGGTAGACTGAAAGGTCATTGCTTGACAGACACAGGAGTTGCAATCCCGACCTGTCCAGTGTTTCCCAGAAGCGGAGGAAGACAGGCCGGTCCAGGTGTCGTTTGTGGTGGCTCAGCTCCAGCACAGTCACGTCCCACTTCTGTACATTTGGGTCCATCCGTGCCTCATCGTACTTCAGGTGAAAGGCTCGGACTAAATGAACATCAGCATGACATAAAACACTCTTTCCTGTACGTAATCAATGTGGTGTATAGTAAATAATGTGCTGCATCTCCCCTGACTAAACTCACTTTTGGCAAATATATCCACGGGGGATCCATCAGGCAGCAGCCACGGCCAGCCCTTGAACTGCCAGGCAGGACCCTGGACAAACACGGCCACTACACGATCCCTGTGAACAAACAACAACAACATCAGTCATTTATGAGGTTGCTAATTTCGGTTTTGGCTGAAATGGTTTTAGAGGGGTGAAAGCATTGACGAAACAGTGGCATTTAATTAGCGTTTCTCAGATGGAACGTTTTGACAGGAAGCATATATTTCGGGAAAACAACAACCGGTAAACAAGTCTGCTGTGTGGATGCTAGGGCTAATTTGACAACATTGATTTCTCAACTTTACTTGATCTTAATTTAAATGAACCAATATTGATTCTTAAAATCACAATATCAATCTTTATTTTTTTAACCGCAAAGAGACTACGATTTAACTTTAGAGCATTTAGCTAATAACATGCAGTTCATTACATATTCATTATATTTTTACTTAACCTGTTAGGGATGTCTTCATTATTTAAAGTATGTCTGAATAGATCTGTCATGAAAAGTTATTACAGCCACAGCTTAAATGTTTACATAAACCACAACCAATTGGGAGTAAAAAAAATATTAAAAAGTGTATACAAAGACTGACTTAATGTGCAATTTAAATGTTTGTATACAACTCCGCTTTATTTGAGTGTTGATTATTTTAAAAAAAATGCTTAATTGATTATTAAATTAAATATTTTATTGTTTTTGGTAAAAAAAAAAAATAAATCGTTGTTGAATCACTACTCAATAGGTTTAGGAACGGATCTATCATTAACAATGTCCAAAAATGAACCAGGCAAATCCTGTTGATATAACAGAGCGTTTAAAATTATAATCACTGCTTACAGATACTGCAATAGATGAGCTCACCAGTCCTGTGGGGCGAGTTTGAGCGGCTGGTCGATCACTCTGTAGGGTACTGTGACGCTGATTGTGGCACCGCCTGGCTGAACCTGATCTTTACGTCTCTGCAGCAGAACCTCGTTGTCCCTCTGAATGCCCTGCTTCTTCTTATCCTCTGACGTGACAAACCTGCCAAGAAAAAAACAATTAACAGCGAGATAAAATACACTTTATATACATTAGTAATTGCATTCATTCATGTTCTTTCCCAAAAGATGTCAGTAATCTTGTTATGATTATTAGCTGAAACTGCAAGAATCAGGAGTCTTCTGGTCCTAAATCGGCCTTATTAAATGTTAAAACCCAACCTACTTGTAAATACTTTGTCACAGTGAATTCACAACCATATTTAAAACTAGAACACTGGAAATGCATTTCACATCCGTATACAGGCAATGTCAATTATAAATCATCAACACTTATAGAGAATCATGGGTACTAAACAGCCAGTTCATGAGCAATATACCTGCACAACAAATGAAATGCAAATAAAACAAGATGACTTTCTTCGAGAGCAGACAAGAACTCACTACACAGGTCCCCAAGTCCTTTCCATTTTAACTGCTGTTCCCGATTAGCACAAGCCAAAGAGCAGTCGAATCCGTTTTTATTTAAAGGGAAGGGGGACTACTTTGGATGGAGAAAGTTACAAGACAAATCTGTTGTCAATGACTCGACAGGGTTAAAAAAAAAAAAAAGGTGACATTTCCTGAATATAATAACTAAACAAATACATATTCATAAAATGTATTAAAATGCCAAGATTGTAATGATTTACATTACTTTTACTTAAAATTAGGCTTCCTCATATATCCAGTGGGTTCTTCAAAGAGAGAGAGGGAAGAAAAAAACAAACAAAAAAAAACCACTGTTGTTGAGGGGGTGAATTAAATTAGAATTATCTTGATATTTAATTCTACTTCATTCCTCTCATACCACGCTCCCACTGTTCATTTTAGAACTGTAGAATTTTCAATACTAACATTTACGGCTGTCTTGATTTCTTTGCTTTTAAATGTTAAACCACTAGGAGACCTGAAAGCTTCTCTTTTGTTAAATTTATAAACGATTCTTATTACAAATTTGAGAAGATGGTTGGTGCATGCTTGGCCTAAACGCATAGCACTTGCAGAGATTCGTTTGGAGCAGGATTTACTGAGCCGATTAATCTAACGATTTTCCCCAATAAATATATTAACTTCTGCCATTAATTTTTAAAAGTTTAAAACGGAGACTGATTCTTATAAAAAGTAACAAAGCTCAGTTGATTATTGGATGGGAGAAGCACTACAAATAAAGTTTAGAGAAGTTGTTTGGTTTGGCTGGTGCAGCTGTATTTACATAACCTGCGTCGCAGACACTTGTCGATTTATGCTCTGGATTTTTTCATTATCGCTATAATGCCCTAACCAAGTGCATAACACGGTTTAAGCTCGCCTTCAGGAAATCAAGCTCACAAACGGACTATCATCTCACTTTTTCTGTTAATCACCATTTGTTGATTTTGTCAAAAAGCATTTCATCAAGCCAAGCCGTTGTTTTTACTCATCCAACCATAACCTGCGTCGCAGACACTTGTCGATTCATGCTCTGGATTTTTTCATTATCGCTATAATGCCCTAACCAAGTGCATAACATGGTTTAAGCTCGCCTTCAGGAAATCAAGCTCACAAACGGACTATCATCTCACTTTTTCTGTTAATCACCATTTGTTGATTTTGTCAAAAAGCATTTCATCAAGCCAAGCCGTTGTTTTTACTCATCCAACTTCCTCATTCTGTTACAGTTCTGAAATAAGGAGGAGGAAGATGAGTGAACATATTAGCTGCACCTGGCGCCCAAGAACCGCTGGTTTGACTGGTCTAAGCTGGTTGACATTTCATGGTGACCTAACACTTCATGTTCTCATAAGAATGGTTTCATGTCAATTTGACTGAAAACACCTGTAATAATCCAACAAGAATGAGGGACGTTGTTTGTTTGATAAAAATCATAAATTAATTTAATAGATGTTTGAATTTAGTAGTAACTTTACGATGAATCATCTAATCAGCACTTACTTGAGGTCCTGTAAGAGATCCTTAGCATTGAGCATTGTGATTAAAGATGTTGTAGCTGCAGGGATGATGACAATGGGAGTTCTAGAACCTGGAAAAACAATTTTTTGTTGTTGTTAAAAATAAACTAGCTAACTGCAGTGATCTTGCAGTATGACAAATGAATAATAATAATAATACATGCATTTCAGTTTTTAAATTCAGGTTTTTACTCAACACAGGATGATCAACTCAACAATATTTATATATATTAGGGATGCACGGTATTGGATTTTTGCCGATATTTTTCAACTCATTTTGGCCGATACCGATACATTTCCTTTTGTTTGGAAACACAAAGTCTCGAAGCTTTGAAAATAACTATAAATATACTATATATCAATCGCTGCATATTTTTTTCCCAGAAAGATGCAGTGTTAACCCTAACATTTTATTTTAAGATTTAACATTTGGATACCGATACATTTCCTTTTGTTTGGAAACACAAAGTCTCGAAGCTTTGAAAATAACTATAAATATACTATATATATCAATCACTGCATATTTTTTTCCCAGAAAGACCCTAACATTTTATTTTAAGATTTAACATTTGTAGATGGTCTAAAGCAAAAGAGTTGTAAAAATTCTGAAAATCTTTTAGAGCTTATGATTTGTTTAAAAAATAAAACATATTACACATTAATGAATAAATCAGTATATTGTGGCATTGTGAGAGGTAGGGTATCACCAAAGAGTGGGTTGCTTCACAAATTGAGTCCAGGCTGAGGTCAAGCTACAAGTTTCTCTTTTTTTTTTTTTTAATCATCAACTCCAATAGCCAATAGTTACAACAGAGGAAAAACTTTTATGACATCAATTACTGCTTTATATAATCAGAAACACAGTCTAAATGTTATTTGTGTAGGCGATTTTACTTTTAATTTAATTAGAAGTAGGCCAAGAGCGCCCCCTACAGATTAAAAGTCCTTACAGAACAGGCGTTAGGACCTGGGGGAGGCTGCGCTGCTGCCACTGCACCTACTATTACGGTTTACTCCATCATACACCGAACGCATCTTTCTGTACGTGCCTTCACATATTAAATGCAGCGATCCAAAAGAGTGAATCTAATCATCATTCAGACAAAACTTTGCTTCAAGAATGAGCCCACATATATATATATATATTTTATTTTATTTTATTTTATTTTTTTCTAGAGAAAGATGTATATTCACTTTACAGCTTTCCTGAATTCTGTCTCCATGTCCTCGAGTTTGTTTTTTTGCACTACATATTGGTATAAAAACCACATAATTTGATAAAGACATGTTTGTTCAAAACAGTGTATTTCCTTTCCTCATCCATGCTGTTAAAGACGTACCTTTCTTTTGGTTAGGCGGGGGTCTTGCTTGAGAGACTAAATACAAGACAAAAATAAATAAATAAATACATAAATAAAAAAAAAACACTCCAAATATGGACACATTGTTATTCTGGCCAGAAATAATTTGAAAATAAAATTAGAAATAATTTATGCACATGCTACCACTATGAAAATTTGTAGTCATTAGATAAACATGTTGAATATTTCATATGTGTATCTAAAATTATGCAGATGTGATGCAGGATTATTTGTGCTTTCAAATGCCATCTCAAGCTCAAAAGAACATTCATAGTTTATCAAGGCGGCAACAGGGTGTAAAAGCATTGTACACAGGGTTCCCACTCTTTCATGAACACCAGATTCAAGGACTTTCAAGGACTTTTTAAAAGCACCATTTATTTTATATCAAGCACCTATCAAATTCACACCCCAGAATATGTAGTGTCATGAAAGACCTTACAGTACTTAACATTTCACTTACACTTAAC
>NW_015555703.1:1389304-1389555 GCF_001515605.1 Sinocyclocheilus anshuiensis
GAAATTCAAGTACTTTCAAGAAGCGTGGGAACCCTGTGTACAGAACATTCCTCACATATCAGAGTGCAGGTACATAAACACTGGTTTGTGTCAGCGCATAAGCGCTTTAGATGAGCGATTCTCATGTTCGGATTATTTTTATAAATGCTCTTGATCTTAAAGGAGTAGTTCACTTTCAGAATTAAAATTCTGTCAACATTTACTCACCCCCCACTTGTTCCAAACCTGTATGAGTTTCTTTCTTCTGTTGA
>NW_015555703.1:1389572-1398504 GCF_001515605.1 Sinocyclocheilus anshuiensis
AACTGTTCGGATCCCAACATTTTTCAAAATATCTTCTTACCAGTGTTTATGTACCTGCACTCTGATGATATGTGAGGAATGTTCTGTACAATACTTTGACACCCTGTTGCCACCTTGATAAACTATGAATTTTCTTTTGAGCTTGAGATGGCAGCTGAAAGCACAAATAATCCTGCATCACATCTGCATAATTTTAGATACACATATGAAATATTCAATGAATGTTCTTAAGTGTGTCATTTACAACGCCACTATTGTCAACAAATGGAATGATAAGATCTCTTGGTATCAAAGTAGAAGAAATTATTTTGAATTACAATACATAAGTGAAATATACGTATAGGTTTTGTTCAGGAACATTCTTAGAGACTGAAAAAAAAAAAAAATCTTGCTGCAGTTATGGCTGCAAAAATGTTTCCTGTTTTAAAAAGTAACAGCGAAATTAAGTAACTATCTATAATTGATAACGTGACATATGCAATATTTCAGCTGTATTACGTTATACAGAATATTTCTTTAAACTTCAAGGAGTTCATCCATACCTGGTCTGGGAACAGGCTGCAGAGCTGGTGTTTGGGCCTTTCTAGCAGATGCACCTTCCTACAGAGAAATAGAGAGAAAGCAAGAGAAAATGCACATGAATTATGACGGTGAGTCAGACGCATTTCAATTAGTTCACAGCCCAATCAATCATTGAAGCAGTTTTCATTAGTTTCATACAAATATACACTTATGTCTTCCTTCTTGTCACAGTGGCATGGATATCACCTGACACTATACTCTGGTCTTTTCCCACTGCATACACTGTATACACGCATACACTGTATACACACATACACTGTATACACACATACATATACATATATATAATAATAATACAACATAAAATTGCACAAAAGGCTGCAAATGCACAAGCTAATTTAACTGTTCTAGTCATCAAGGTGTAGCTCCGTTGTGGATATGCTCTTACCATAATAATAATAAAAAAAATAAAATAAATAATAATAATAATAATAATAACAATAATAATAATAATAATAATAATACGCACACTAAACATGGCTCACAAATATTACACAACATTATTTTACAGTAATGTTCTCATTCTGATTTTATGTAGCCTATATAACAGACTTCCTCTGTATGTTGCACTTAACTGTATTTTCCTTTTCGAAGTGATTCAAATCATATTTCAAGCAATTCAAAACCCACATGGCGAACAGTGCACATCTGAGTTGTCTCTGAAGGAAATAATGCATTATTTATCGGCTTTAAAGGAACACTCCACTATTTTTGAAAATAGGCTCATTTTCCAACTCCCCTAGAGTTAAACAGTTGAGTGTTCTAAATAGGAAAAATATAGAAACTCTTTGGTCATTTTTGAGCGAGATGCTAACGGTCTAATCAGATTCAATGATATATGCTAAGCTACAGCTAAAAGTGCTACCGCCAGACCCGGAGATCGGCTGAATGGATTCGAAAATGGTAAAACTCAACTGTTTAACTCTAGGGGAGTTTGAATTTATTTTTTTTTTTTCAAAAATAGTGGAGTGTGTCTTTAACATTTTGCCCAAATGTTCTTATCAGGTCAATAACGATAACAGCAAAAATGAACATTTATCAGCCGATACAGATATGGTGGCAGATATATTGTTCATCCCTATAATATACAAGTTAAAACATAATACAACTCTTGGTTTGGAAAACAAGATGGCAGCTAAGAGTAAATCAGATCGCCTAGCTAAGTGCTAAGACATGCTAATAGCATGGTAACATTGTGCTAAATGACACGTTAACCATATTAGCATAAAGGTAAACATGTCAGCATCTTGTTAAAACATGCTAGCATCATGATCGCAACATGCTAATCACGCTAACTTTATGTTAACAACATGCTAATCATGTTGCTAGCATCATGCTAATCAAGTTACCTTGTTAAAAACACACTAGCATCATGCTAACAGCATGCTAATTTCATGTTAGAGTTAAGGTTGTGACAATGCTATCACAATTTGCAGGGGGTTTTTTTCCCCATGATGTTAACATGATTAGGGTTATTATTGGTGCCTAGTGCCGAGTTTTGCCACGGTAAGTACCACTCACATTTTCTTCAGAAAATGTACATATCTAGTTTTTATCAGTGGTGCAAAGCATCAGTATCGTTCTCTTGCATACTTCTTCCACACCAGTGTTAATTTTGACAGCAAACTTTGATTTAGTCTTTTGACTAAAATGCCATTTAGTTTTAGTCATATTTTAGTCATCTGAATTGTTTTAGTTTTAGTCGACTAAATATCATGATGTTACTCAACTAAATCTATAGTAGTTTTCAATGAAACACCAATGATCATATAATATTCATTCTTTATAACAACTTACCACATTGTTCATTCATTCAAAGAGACATAATTATTTACATAAATAAATTTAGATTAATCCTTATTAGGGTTATTAAAGGTGCAGTAGGAGATCTTGGAAAATGCTAACTTTAGCCTGATAGCACTGAAAGCGAACGTCACACCCTCCCTGCAGTCACTGTGTAGGGATCATATCGATCGGAACACAGTTCATGCACATAGCTCACTTTTAACGAGCTGGTTATCTGAATTGGGTGTGTTAACTAAGCGAGACATGCAAAACATGCGGAGCGGGGAGGCGCGAGGACTGGAATTGGGAACCGCGTTGGGCTACATCATGTGTCATTCACCGGTGAGAAAACGTTATAGTACAGTTAGTAAAAGTACTACAATACCAGGAAGGAAGATCGGGTTGTTGATGTTTGTCTGCCATTCTCGCTCAGTCTGCACAGCTTGTGTGAACGCGCTGATGACGTATCCGATCTGCGCTAACCGGGTGCGCAGAGGTATGACAATACATATGTTGACAGGCAGGTAGAAAAGCCAATTAAAACGCTCGGACCGAGTGTTTTGATCGGACGAACATTTCTTGGTCCTACGCCTTCCACAGAATATATAAATACAGATAGATTGCTATCCGGATGTGAAGAGACTTTCAACCAGAGAGAAAGGAAAAATTTAAATCACATCATATGACCCCTTTAACACTGCGACCAACTTTGACAGGTCGTAGCTCCAAGCGAGAATTTCGTAGAAACATAAGTCACCACATTTGAAGACGCTGTCAAGCTGTGCGAGAACATACCCCGCAATGGGGTATAAGTTTTACCCCTGGTCCGCAAGAGCCCTGCAAAGTTGCCCCATAGACATACTATGGTGAGGGACGGCCCATGAAACATAATCTGAGCCCCCGTTTTTCCTACTATGGTCATTTACATAGGAATTTTGCATTGAACATAACTCTGGGTTACAATGTCAGAGACATGGGGGTGGGCTCCTTTTACTCCGGCACCTTTCATCGTAGGCCCATGAATGAGGTGTCAATTCGTGCGGCTTATCGTGGAGAGGTGTGCTATATCTTTTATAAGTAATTGGGCGTACGATGTTCGCCCGGTGGACGAAAGAAATTGGGCGATAAAACCACTTAACATTGGCACAAAATTAGTGAGATCATATCTTTGCATCAGAAAGACAGAGGCTTAGGGGTGGACTCATTTGACTCTGCCCATCAAGCAGCCAATAAGTATTGACATAACTTCATTAGATTAGATTAGATTAGATTCAACTTTATTGTCACTGTGCAGAGTACAAGTACAGAGCCAATGAAATGCAGTTAGCATATAAATATTATGTATATACATTAAGCTTTATGACATATAGTGCAAGTTATGAGGTAGGAGGGCAGAGACCAGCTCAATGCAAATGACTGTACATACAACATAGGGTGCAAGGAAAGTATAAACAGAAGGTGTATTATACAGTAAACAGAAGGTGTATTATACAGTAAACAGAAGGTGCATTATACAGTGAGGTACATTCATAGCCACACCCTAGCAACCGTATAACCACATTAAAACTCCTCAGCACCAAAACATTGTAGAACCAAGGGATTGGGCTCTGTTGATTTAGACTTTACAATAGTCTTTAAATATCATCCTGTATAGCCACACCCTAGAAACCATTTAGAGTACCCTAGCAACGGTACAAAGACATAAGCAATTTGTCATCACTAGGCCTGCTGCGATAGACGGTGTTTTCGGTTATACCGGTGTTAAGGACACTAAATTTCTACACCAATGGCTGCCAAAAAAGAAAAAAAGTGTTGCAATATAAACCTGTTTATTATTACCTGGGATAATTAATGATCACAAGTCTTGCAGGAAGTGTGTCAGCAGCATAATAGTCAGCGTGTGGAAGCTTGTCTTTGACTGTCAGAAGGAAGGGAGGGAGGGAGCTCAAGCAGGTCACATGGATGAAGGGGTGTGTGCTTGAGGATGCCGACAGAGCCGTGTGTTCACACATTTTCCAACTCCCTTCCCCCAGCTCCTTTATTTCCCAATGATCAGAAAAGCAGAGCACAAAAGGAAGCCGCACAGAATCATCGCTGTACGTGCAAGAACAAAAGTCTACGAGGAATAGGAGTGGACTGCTTTGCCTAGCTCTGCATCACATCATGTCTCAGTCATCGTTTGATAAGAGAGGCTGTTAACGATGTCAGCAACTGAAATTGTGAATGGGGAAATGCCTAAAGCCATGGCCAAACTGGGAGAGAACATCATCTGTAAAATTTACAGGAAGACGAGCTGCAAATCAAAGAGATGAGAAGCAAAGGAGAGGCAAACCATAGGAGGAGGAACAGCCTAGAATGGCAGGAGCTATAAAACGGTACAATGAGAAAGCACACAGCATCTATTTGCAACAGGACTCACGAACCACAACGGTCTCATTCAGTCCAAGCGAAAGGTATGTCAAACAAGACATCTGCATATTTCTATCTGATGTGCTGACGCGATCCATTCTTCACAGCAATCCTGG
This sequence comes from Sinocyclocheilus anshuiensis, assembly GCF_001515605.1. Taxonomy (NCBI): domain Eukaryota; kingdom Metazoa; phylum Chordata; class Actinopteri; order Cypriniformes; family Cyprinidae; genus Sinocyclocheilus; species Sinocyclocheilus anshuiensis. The sequence continues at coordinate 1,394,465 of NW_015555703.1, forward strand.
AGCAGCTAGCCAAACTAATGTCCATCTGCGTGGGCTTTTTTTTTTTGGGATGATTTGGATGTGTACAAGAAGAATTCACATTGATTTCTGGCTAAACACGGAAAAGCATTCAGTCTCTGAAGGTGTACTTACAAGTCAAAGCTTGTAAGTACTAGCTAATTGTTGTCACTAGCTAATTTACAACACAAAGGCTGTAGTGTACACTAGATCTAGAAGTAAGAGAAAATGGAGAACAAATGATCCATCAGTCAACTTTGGCCGTGTTTTCAGCTGGTATTAAAGGGGGACTTTGACTTTAAGGACAAAAACACATTTCAGAAAAACAGCCGAGACATTTCTCAAAATATCTTTCATGTACCATTAAAGAAAGTCATACAAGTTTGGACTATTATGAAGGTGAGTAAAAGACAGAATTTTCTCAAGCACCCCCCATTTTGGCATGGGGACATAAATGATATACCCAAAATAAAAAGGTTGCTGCTCATGTGTCTTTCTGACTAGACACATAATCAACATATGTTTACAAAGCTGACACTTAAAAGTTAACTGGTCAAGACTCAGAATTACTCCGACTGTTATGAATATGGAGATATAGAAGCTCAAACATAAAAACTAGTGTTGGGCAACTATTAAAATGTTTTAATCGCGATTAAATCGCATGATTTTTCTGTGATTAATCGCGTTATGCGCAAAATTCAATAATGAATTCAAATGTAGTGCATTGCACTTTTATTTTAAAAGTACTGCTGTTGCTGTATGAATGGGGGTAAGCGGTGTTCGGTTGTCAACGGTTCAAAGACGTGAAATAAAGTGTGCGCATCCATAATAAAACGTCCCTCACACAGCTCCGGGGGGTGAAAAGCCTCCTGTAGTGAATCCATGCGTTTTTGTACGATAAATATCCATATTTCAAACGTAATAAACACTTTTTTTCTCACTAAACTCAAAATTCTCAAATATTTTCAGATAAACACCCTGCGCAGACTCCCGATCGTATTTCACATCACTAGCCTATATCCTTAAAAGGAGGCCAGAAATGGTATGTGAAATATAGATACAAGATAACAGAGACTGTATTTTAGATGACTATACACAGCTACAAATTTTTTGTCCTTGTCATTCATAACTGGACTTTTAAGTGTATTAACTTTGTAGTCTACAGCACAACAAAGTATTGGACATAGCAATAAATATAACTATAAACAGAATTAAAATGGACAAAACAAACATTTAGCCAACTTAGCCAAGTTAGAACACAAATAATCAAGACAAACAATGTTGGAAAGGCAAATCACATGGTCTCGCAAATCCTGTTGCTTAGCTTCTGAAATGCTCCTGGTGTGAGTTGGCACCACGTGGAGGACAGAACAAAAACTCAAACAAAAAGACAAGTGCAGTGTAAATAAGGGGTTGCACAGTGTCTACACTGGATGCAACAGTTGTCGCGCAGCGCCACAACAGCTAAAGTCGGTCTACACTAGGGCTGAAACGATTCCTCGAATACCTCGAGTAAATCGAATACAAATTATTTGCCTCGAGGCTTCGTTTAGTCCATTTACTGTAACTACACACGGAACACCGTCTTTCCCCACAGACCATAATTACTGACGCACAACCCGATAAACGCTGGACCACAGACTGTAAAAAAACAGCAGTGGACATATTTAAGATCGTAAATCAATATGGTGGCTAGTTATAATGTCCCTAGGTTAGCTATGTTTTGTGAAAGACTAAACGCCATTGTGCATAAAAATACCACAGAAAGAAAGTTAGTCAGCATGATTACAAATGTGATTTTATTCAACAGTTCAATAAACAAGAAGGTAATGAGACTTACGTTTTAGACACTATATTGCCCGTTTTTGCTTTATTTTGCCAACAAAAAAAAATTCCAAACACAGCCACAACGCTGCTTTGAGTCTCCGTTCAACATGACGGGGTTTCGTTCCTGAATGAATCAACCGTTTAAATTATTCGGTTCAATCGCAGTGACTCACTTCTTAACAGTGACTTGCTGCCACCTGCTGGCGGTTTTAATTTCACATTTAAAGTATCTTTTAGTTTTTAAAATAATTTTAAATATCAGTATTTAATGTTTTAGGTTTAAAATAACAAAACATTATTTATGCATTTGTAACTGCAGGTTAAATGCATTCATGTCCCTCTGTGTGGGAAATTCATCCCATGCAGCTTCTGTGTTTCCTCTGCATTGCAAAGATGAATTTTGATACTGATATCATTTGTTTGGTAACAAATAACAGCCCAACGTAAAGGGACATTTAAGAGGGTTTATTCTCCAAATAACTTTTCATGTTGTAGAAAAATGTGTTTAAAAATTGTGTATGGTCTTGTGTATTGAGCTTTAGTTAGGCTGAAACTTGAAAGTTAAGTTGCATGACATAAATGCAATGTTTAGGTATTATTATTATTTTTATTACTATTATTTAGATTTATGCCTTAGTTTTAGTTTGTACTGTTTACATTTTTTCAAGTAATATGAAATAGATTTTTGTATTTTTATGTATTTTTATATTATTTTTATTGATATATTTGTATTTGCATTTTGAATGCAATTTGGCAATTAAATACATTAAATGGATTTAGTTTTCACGGTTATTAATGTATGCAATTTCAGCAATAAAAATGTTAATTTTTCGGCAATTAAATACATTAAATGGGTTTAGTTTTCACGGTTATTAGCAATAAAAATGTTAATTTATACTATCTTATTATCTCTTGTATATTTAGTATTGCTCTTTAATAAAGAAAAATGACTTCTTATCCGATTACTCGATTAATCGATGGAATAATCTGTAGAATACTCGATTACTAAAATAATCGATAGCTACAGCCATAGTCTACACTGGATGCGACAAAGCGACTGTTGCACATCATTTGAATTTTGAGTCAGTACGTCATAGATAGAATGAGGCAGCAGCAGTTTACTGTCGGGAATTTGTCGTGTCGCGCCGCATCCAGTGTAGACAGCATCACTGATTATAATGGGTTCTATATAGTATTTTTTTTATAGTAGGATGACACCCATCCCAAACCAGTACTGATCAACATCCCACCCCTCCTGTGACCCATGGTTTGTCTGTATGTGTATTCAGAGCCAGTAAGCAACAGACTTTCAAAATAATAATAAAAAACTGTTAATGCGCGATAAAATAATTGTAACGTTAATGCGTTAACTTGCCCAGCCCTAATAAAAACAAATATTATTATTATAATATTAAATATATAAATAAATTAAGTGAATGTGGTAAATGGTTTTAGAAACACAATGAAGCTGTAGCCACAAGTGTGCTCATGCTTCATTTCAAATTTGAGGACGATATCTCTAAAACTGTGAATGTTATGAAAATTTTCTAAGACCATGTCACGTGTGTTTTTAGAGAAGGCTAATAAAAGGCTAATAAAATCATTTATTGCCCCCTGTAAGCTCCCCTGCATGCTGTTGCCTGATGTCTGGTGCAGCAAACTGCCCCATTCATGTTTCTATTCTCATTCGACAAACCTTTCACACCTCTGCCAGGTATGAGACATAATCCTCATTCTTTTTTCATTATTCCTTTGTTTTTATTCAGCCATTATTGGCCTTTATTCTGGCATTACATGGCTTACCAATTCACATCGCTTTGAACCTAATATACATTCAGCCGCCAATTATCAAAAGTCTTTCTAAAAAAAATAAATTAAAAAAAATTCTTGCAACCATGTGAATTATTGTCAAAACACATCATGAAGTAGGATTGCACCTGTTCTGCAGGTGCATTAGAGCTAACATTCGCATCAAGCTACATAAGACAATTTATGAGATTAATAGTACATTTTTATAATCTTTTATAATTTTATAATCTTATAATCTAAACAAAAATAATCTGAGGCCACTGCCGATCTGCGTGTTAAGATTCTATTCTAAAGTTCTATTTTTGTTGAGTTTAAACTCTTATATGTAACTGATTAGATGCGAATATAATTACTTTGCAAGTTGCAAAGCAACAAAATTTGATTATTGTAAGGGGGGGGGGGTTTTT
>NW_015555703.1:1398577-1403059 GCF_001515605.1 Sinocyclocheilus anshuiensis
ATAACCACTGTATAGGTATTATATACACTTAAATTCATCTTGGGCTACCAAAATCTGAAGTGTGGCTACCAGGGATATTTAAATTTTGCGAGCCCTGCAGTATTTACCTTCATTCAACCTAGCCATACTTTCTACTACCAAGAAGAATGTAGCACAGAGCTCCATGTATAAAAATGCCACTTTTAAATCCACTGCATAGAGAAATTAAAATACTGCAAATTTTCTTCAGTAACAAGTAAAAAAAAAATTCCCTTTTTTATTTGCAGGTTTCCACATATCTGGACTGAGAGTTTACTCTGAGAGGCTTGACAAATCCAAAGAACCCAAAGAGATCATGCGATGGAAGCGGAGGCACAGATACTGCAGTATCACACTTTTCTTCATTGTGCTCGTGTTTGTGGGAGGCCTCGTTTTTCAGGGTCAGAGGCATAGTCAAATCACCAAGGAGACGCTTGCTACTCAAGAGCTCCAAACCATTAAAACGTCGTTCAACTCCACCATGACTTATCCATTAAAGCTGAAGGAGCTTGAAGAGTCCTCTAAACTACTAACGTCAAATGAAAATATCATCTCAGCTTCGGATGAAAGTTTACAGCAGGAGTTAGAAAACTCCTCGCTTTTGAACATCAGTTTGAACGAAGAGATGAGAGTGGCAAGGCTACTTAAAGATGAGCCTTATGAGTACATCCATAACGAACCATACTCATGTCTGTTGCGAGCTCCTTTCTTAGTGCTTTTGATTGCAGTTGAGCCCAAGAAAACAGACGCCAGGGATGCCATCAGGAAAACATGGGCCAATGAAAGTGTGGCTGGGGGTTTGGGTTTCGTCCGGCTTTTTTTCATAGGTGTAAATCAAGACACCCAAAGAAATGGCAGCAAACTACAGCACACAATAGAGGAAGAAAGTGACCGGTATCATGACATCATCCAGCAAGATTACAGGGATACTTACAACAACCTTACCCTAAAAACGTTGATGGGGATGTACTGGATCACAAAGTATTGTCCCGAGGCCAAATATGTCATGAAGACAGATAGCGATATGTTTGTCAACACCGAATTCCTCATAGACAAAATCCTAAAGCCCAAAGGGCAATGGACACAGAAGTATTTCACAGGACTTCACATGATAGACTTCTCCCCAAACCGAAACAATGAGAGTAAATGGTATATGCCCCCAGAAGTGTACCCTGGTAGGCGATACCCCACCTTTTGTTCTGGGACTGGATATGTCTTCTCAGGTGATATGGCTCGAAGGATATATGTGGCATCTCTGACCATACCCAGACTGCATTTAGAAGACGTTTACGTGGGTGTGTGTCTAGCTAAACTGAAGATAGAGCCAGAGCCACCGCCAAATGAACATCTGTTCAACCACTGGCGAGTGCCCTACTCTAGCTGTAGGTACAGCAACCTGATCACCTCTCATGGGCTTCACCCCAATGAGCTGATCCAGTACTGGCAGCACCTGCAGAGCAACAAGCACAATCCCTGCCAAACAACAGGGTGAAACGTTCAATAAATGGACAGTTTTTTTCAAATATAACAACCTAAAACAACCAAACCATAGTTTTTTTGATTATCATTTTTTTCATTATTTTAATCTTAATGACTGATTTTCACAAACCTGGCTGATTAAATGGGTATAAAAATATTCAGTTGTGGTTTAAGTATTATTTTATTTTTAATGATGAATTTTATCAGATTGTGAATAAGCCGAAAAGGGTCTTCAAGATACTAAAAGATATTACAGCTATAATGCATTCAAGAAAATTAGGTCATTTTGGTTCAACCAATGCACTAATGGACCACAAGTGTAGCATTTACCATCCAATAGAGTAAATTGGTAGAACATAAAGATCTTTTGGCCGTTTCCTGAACTTGGGTTCGTGATTGAATTGCAGAGGGTCTGTGAGTTTAAATCATAAAAATGACAACTTCACCTAATTAACTCACTTTAAAATAAATAAAACACTGAGTAGAATTTTTTAGAAAGGAAAATAAGGTAGATAGAAAGAAGGTGAATCAAATTATGAATAATTTACTGCCATTTTGTGAATATGTAATCTCTAAAAAGTAACTAATCTGATTACGAGCATTTTTTAAAATGCAATATAATCTAATTAAAAGTACTTAATTTCTGGAATCCGATTAAGTAATCCAGATTCCATGTAATCAGTATCTACACGGCATTGTAAGCACTACAATCAACAAAAGGAATGGAGAACGAAAACTTAAATCAAAGAGTTAAATGCTATGAAATATCCAGGATTGAATGAGGATTTAGATTTTAGCCCTTTAATTATTACTCTACACATTTTTTTTTTTTGTGCATTTTTGGTAACATTGTCTAAGCATAGAAACAAGTAATAATAGCAAAAGTGTAAAACCATATGAGATGGAGACATGCTGTTGACGCCATGTCGAAATTACCATAATTTCGAGATGACAGCACATGACATTCTACTTGGAGCCGTTCACATCCTCGGACTAGGAATCACACATTTCTATCAACATTGTCAATGCCTAAACATTAGGGGTGGGAATCTTTAGGCACTTCACGATCTGATTCCGATTCTGGGAGTCACGATCCGATTCCAAAACAATTCTTGATCTAAATTTTTTCCTAATTAATTATTCTGCTGTGCAAATACATCTTTACAATTTTACATTTTAACCAAAATTGCAGTTTCTATGCTTTTTGTTTATAGTTGGAATCTCTGTAAGTCAGTACTGCCATATTATTAGGGGTGTGAATCTTCACTGGTTTCACGATTCAATTCAATTTCGATTATCATGTCAACGATTCGATTCAACTCAATCACGATGAGTCACATTCTCAATATTACTGCACATAGCTACATTTTCATATACATTTTATATCAAATTTATTTTGGGCAAATTTTACTTTATTTTTTTTTATTAAATGATATAAGCAGGCTACTTTTTAAAATAATGACTTATTTGAAAAATAAGTGTTCTTTAAGTAGGCTATCCGAAAGTTTACAGACAATCATAGTTATGGGTTTTTCTTTTTTCCTTAGCATTATTGCTGTTTGATTATTACTGATGAGATCACAGACAGTGGCAGCTTTAACAGGCTACATTCACACCGATTCACACTAATGCACACTTCTATTTCGATATATCGGACAGTTTTGTCCTGTTCTGAAAACATAACTGACTGTGTTTACATCAATTTCGTATAAAAGTATTCGGAGATGCAAGTGCATTTAACTGCAGCTGCGATCAAGCTTCAGGACATCAAACACAAAGCACACGTGAAAGACTGTCAGTACTAGGGATGGACATTCCAAGCAAAAATAATATTCGAAAATCGTTGGGTATTAGATTATTATTCGAAAATCGCACCCCTCCCCCGCATGCACGCACAAACACCCATAAACAGAGATAGAGGGAGAGACGGGATCCAAGCTTTCAATTCTGTATGATAAACTGTTTAATTCAGAAGATAGGCTACCTTAACTCAAGCCATATAAAGATTGTAACGTGCTGAAACATTAATATAATAAACATAACCGAATGACGGCACTTATTAACATATCAGTCTGTCAATTAGCATAAATCAACTGCTCATAAGGCTAGGACATTTCAATTATAAAAAATGGAACCCCTAAAGGGAATAGATACGAGATGGGAGGAAAAATATACTTCAATATCTAGTCGCATTTATATCAATTATACTGTATATAAACTGCGGGCATCAGGGAGCCATTATTAATATGCGGGGCATTGAAATCGCTTATGAACGCACGCCTGATTTTTACTTTCACTTTCGAGATTCGCGATCACACGTACTGAGCAGCACTCGGCAGTACTTACCACACATTTTACAAGATTAGGTGTTTGTCAGTCGTGCTCAAATCATTCACCATCATCCTATCAAGTCATCTCTCCTTACTCCGTTTTTGTGGTAAGTGAAATGTTATGTACTGTAATGTGCTAGTACAAGATTAGGTGTTTGTCAGTGGTGCTCAAATCATTCACCATCATCCTATCAAGTCATCTCTCCTTAGTCCGTTTTTGTGGTAAGTGAAATGTTATGTACTGTAATGTGCTAGCAAGCGGCTAACCATGTCCCTTTGGTGGCTCCGTAGAATGAGTTTTGTTTTCTGCGCCTTTCTGAATACGGAATTACAGATTCAGCCACACCTCTAACCCAGTCGGGGGAGTTTGTGGTCCACACAAAACTCTTATTTGACATCGTCCCAAGTTACTGTAACCATTATATGCTAGGCAAGTCTTTTTTTATACCATGCAAGTCTACAGTGTGCACGTGAGACAATGTGTTCTTCTGTTGTCTTTGACAGCTTTTAGGTGCGTTATTGGCAGCGCCGCCACCCTCTGCTTACATGAACGCGTCACCACCGCATCAGCACGGAAAACATGGGGACATTTTTTAAGACAGTAATCGCACAACCTATTCAATATTCTATAATTAAATCAACTAATCGAATATTC
>NW_015555703.1:1403180-1405087 GCF_001515605.1 Sinocyclocheilus anshuiensis
TCCGTTTTTGTGGTAAGTGAAATGTTATGTACTGTAATGTGCTAGCAAGCGGCTAACCATGTCCCTTTGGTGGCTCCGTAGAATGAGTTTTGTTGTCCGCACCTTTCTGAATACGGAATTACGGATTCAGCCACACCTCTAACCCAGTCGGGGGAGTTTGTGGTCCACACAAAACTCTTATTTGACATCGTCCCAAGTTACTGTAACCGTTATATGCTACGCAAGTCTTTTTTTATGCCACGCAAGTCTACAGTGTGCGCGTGAGACAATGTGTTCTTCTGTTGTCTTTGACAGCTTTTAGGTGCATTATTGGCAGCGCCACATGAACGCGTCACCACAGTATCTGCATGGAAAACATGGGGAATTATTTTAAGACAATAATCGCACAACCTATTCGATATTCTATAATTAAATCAACTAATCGAATATTCAAAAATCATGACCAATCCCTAGTCAGTACGTGAGTTTCGTGCATCTTATACGTACTGCATTCCAAACGGCATAAATTAAATCATATCTAAAGTAAAATACTGAAATAACGACGGGTGGAAGCACACACACTGTCAAGCAATGCGCACGTGTCTCACAGTGCATATTCTGTGCAATGAAGCCCGCCGCGGTTGTCTATAGCGCACACACGTGCCATGCGGGAAAAACCATGCTCAGAATCATTTCTGAAATTTTCTGAATCGATTCAGAATCGTTGAAGAGAGAATCGCGATGCATCGGAGAATCGATTTTTTCTCCCACCTCTACTAAACCTAACATCAAAATTAATCTGCGGCAGTCAGGTGGTACAGCGTTCACATGGTACAAGTCATAGCACTCAAAAAAATTCCCAATTTACATGTTGTAATTATGAGTTCTGAGTTGGAATCTGGTAACTACAACATTGTGTGAATGTACCTACACATGACAGCTAATCATGTGACTCACAAAATAAATTATATTACTCTCACCTGTGGAAAGCCTGTTTGTTACTCTCCCTTTCAAAAGATTATATTATATTATATACAGAGGGGAAAATATTAATTTGATCCCCTGCCGATTCAAAAAATTCAGAAAAAACATTATAATAAGGTTAGAAATTGATATGCATTTCAGTGAGTGAAATAAGTATTTGATCCCCTACCAATCAGCAAGAATTCTGGCTCCCACTGATTTGTTATGTGCCCATGTGGAACACAGATTAGTCTTGTCACTTAAAGAAGTTACTCCTAATGTCAGCTTGTTAGGTGTATAAGACCCCTGTCCACACAATCTGTATCTTCCATTCCAACCTCTCCCACCACCATGGGCAAGACCAAAGAGCTGTCAAAGGATGTCAGAGACAAGATTGTAGATCTGCACAAGGCTTGAATGGGCTACAAGACCATCAGCAAGAAGCTTGGTGAGAAGGAGACAACTGTTGGTGTGATTATTCAGAAGTGGAAGAAATACAAAACAACCATAAATCGGCCTTGGTCTGGAGCTCCGTGCAAGATCTTGCCTCATGGGGTAAGGATGATCATGAGAAAGGTGAGGGATCAGCACTGCAGTCAGATGAGACCAAAATTTAGCTCTTTGGCATTAACTCGACTCGCCGTGTTTGGAGGGAGAGAAATGCTGACTATGACCCCAAGAACACCATCCCTACAGTCAAGCACGGAGGTGGAAACATTATGCTTTGCTGCTGTTTTTCTGCTAAGGGTACAGGACGACTTCACCGCATTGAGGGGCAAATGCAAAACATACCGCCAAGGCAACAACGGAGTGGCTCAAGAAGAAGCACATTCAGGTCATGGAGTGGCCTAGCCAGTCTCCAGACCTCAATCCTATAGAAAATCTGTGGAGGGAGCGGAGACTTCAAGTTGCCAAACGACAGCCAAGAAACCTTAAGGATTTAGAGAGAATCTGTAAAGAGGAGT
>NW_015555703.1:1405208-1410015 GCF_001515605.1 Sinocyclocheilus anshuiensis
TGGGGGGGGGGGGGGGGGGGGTGGAAGAGACTCTACCTGAAAACAGCTACCACTACACATACTCCCACAGTCCTAATTTCCCATTCAACAGTAACCTTAAAGCCAAAAAGAAAACAAAAATGTTTTTTTGGAAACCCGTAGGAGGGCACACAGGTATTAGAGGTGCAGTATGTAATATTGACATCAGGTACATTCCGACACAAAACATTTCAAAGTAGAATAACTGGCTGTAGCAGTGTTTCCCACAGACTTACACTATGTGTGGCGGCACTTCCCCTGGGGGAAATATATATGTATATAATGGGAATATAAAACAGCAGACGGGCTTATTGAAAGTGCAAATTCATTCTCTGCCAGCAGGAGGCGCTTTAAGAGCTCAACTGCGATCTCTAATAACTGGCAGTATAACAAGCGTATAAACAAAGAATAATTGTTAAATAAAACTATTTTATTTTAAGTCTAAATACTCCCTCACTTTGCTCATTTTGCAAATGGACATTTATGAACCCGCCACGAGTGACATGGAGTAAATGAAAACATGCAAGGTCTGAGATATTCAGATATACACTCTTTAAAATAATGTACTCTTTTGTAAGATAGACATGACAGTAATTTGAATACAGCCTTTGTAAAAATAAAGCAAATCAGCTATGTGGGGGAAAAAGAAAAAAAAAGAAAAAAGAAAAACACAGCACATCCCTATTCAAAGCCCAACAATATTTGTCATTCATTGGTGTTTAACAGGAGTAACGATGAAACGCATGACCTGGATCTTCAACTGCTTTGACCAAATAGCAGTCCAACAACGAAGTGAATTTCAACATGGAAGTTGCAATTCTAGCTGAGACAGAACAACCCAGACACAGTTGGCAATGTGTCATACACTGTGTGCAAGGTTTAACAGTTACCAATTCATTCCTTTCACATTTTGAAATTAAGTCAGAAACCCAAAACTTGCATGCAAATAAAGGCTTGGCAAACTGAAAAAATAAATAGATTTTCCCCATCTACACAAAGATGTTTTTGATGAACCTAGACATTCCGATGAACTGGACCAAATAAATCCAATGAATAAACCTGTCTGATTCACAAATGGAAGGCCTCATTGCTGACTGGTTCTATGGCACAGACATATCAAAAACAAATTAGACTCAAATCATATGAACTCACCGTCACAGACTTCAGTGTCATGCCATGGTAAGTTCCCATAGTGTCGATTTTGAAACCCTCCGTTTCTGTAAAAAAATAAATTAAAATTTTTTTTTCTAAATCATTTACTCACCTGATGAGCTTCTAAATCAATCAGTTCTGAAAAAAACTACATCATTTTCCAATAAGCCTCAATTGCATTTTGGGGGTTTCATCATCATAATAAACTACTAGGGGTGTGACGAGACACTTATCCCACGAGACGAGACACGAGATTGGGTTCACGAGAACAAGACGAGATTTTTAAACTTTTTTTAAAAGAAATCCTCAATGATGAAATATATAGGAAAAATAGTCTTTTATTCAACTGAAAAACAAAATGCAAAAAAATCTAGGTGCATTTGATGAAATTAAACTTCTATTTTAATGAATTATATGCAGTAATAAACATGTAAACACTGCAAAATGTTCTGCCACAAATTCGACTGACAGGCAAGTAATTACACAATTACAAATAGTATAAATAAAAATAAATAAAACAAATATCCCTTTAAAGTGGAAGTGAATCAGTCAGTCAAGTTTACATCATTCAGTAAACGGATTTCTACTTTAATAAAAAAAAGATATATAATAAACACGATTAATGTAACAGTTTTAAAGAAAAAGGATGTTTTGTTATAGCTTTTGGAGCAAGGGCGCCGCCATCTTGCAGTACCACCGCGTGTGACGTCACGGGGTTGGTTCGCTCCATTGGACAGTGCAGTAATATAAGCATTTCTTTACTTTTTGAACACACACTTGTTTTTAAGTTTGTCTTCCTCAATTTAAAAGGACTGCTGAGCCCATAATAAGTGCAACTGCTTATGCATTTGAGCCGATACGGCGAGGGGACCGAGCAGTACTACCGTAAGGGGTGGAAGTCGTCGTGAACCTGCTTGTTTGGGGTGAAGAACAGTTCGGAAACAATACGCGTTTACGTGGATACTCGTCAAGACCGTGATTCTGACATAATTTTGTGCGCATTTGGTCAAAAAGACGCGAAAGAGAACTCAATTTGGTTCTTGCATATGCTGTCTGAGCTGCGGCTTTTTGCGTGTGTGCGCACAGAAACAAGTCTATTACAGTGCGCGAGTACCACAGTGAAATCTCTTTCGCGCGGTCTCACGCTTGAATGGCTTAAAACACTTTAATGTTTAAAGTGACAAGGCTTAAAATGTGTGAGAATGATAAAAGGTTCTTGAGGAAGCAGCACTAGCCCAATCGTTCAGATTGATGTGATTAGTTAAAGGGGTCATATGATGCGATTTCAATTTTTCCTTTCTCTTTGGAGTGTTACAAGCTCTTGGTGCATAAAGAAGATCTGTAAAGTTGCAAACACTAAAGTCTCAAATCCAAAGAGATATTCTTTATAAAAGTTAAGAGTTAACCACGCCTACCTAAAACGGCTCGTTCTAACACGCCCCCACATACCTACGTCACGATCTGGGAAGATTTGCATAACGCCGCCCAAATGTTCACGCAAAGAAAGAAGGCGTAACTTTTATTCTCACTGTAGTATTGTTGACGCTGCAGCCATGTCCTGAAGGCGCTGTGTGCTTCGTTGTGAAAGCGAAACTACTTTGTTTGGTCTTCCAAAAGAGGACGATATCCGCTTCGTCATGCCTGAAGCTGATCCGTGCTGGTCGCTGAGGAAATACATCAACTTTCACCGTGGACGAAGCGGAGTCCAGCCCGCCTCAGCTCACTCTATCTTGGCCTCAGTGCACAGTAAGCCGGGGCTTCCCCTCACGCTTGGCCCCTGTGTTTTTCGTTGCCACTGATGATTCAAACGCGAGTTTTGGGCAGTAGAGTAGCACTTGTTGTTTGTCATTTCTCCGATCACAAATGCAGACAGAGTTTTATGTTTACGCGGCGCGATGCAACGCAACGCATAAAAAGACAGTACAAGTCATTATAATCAGTAATTATGTCCCCACTGGATGCAACAAATGCCTCGTTTGTAATGGGTTTTAATGTTTATGTCTCGTCGCTCCGGCCGGACAGGGCATCATAGTGTGGTGAGGGGTGTAACATTTCCGTCTCACGCTTGAGGTATTCGGCCAATCACAACGCATTGGATAGCTTGCCAATCACAGCACACCTCGCTTTTTCAGACCGATGAGCTTTGTAAAAATCGACATGTTTCAAAAAGGCGGGGCATAGAGGAGAAACAATAATGTACAGTATGTGGTTTTTTTTTTTACTTTAAACTGCATAAACACATTTCATTACACCAAATACACAAAATAATGTTCTTTTTAGCAGCATCATATGACCCCTTTAAACACTGGAGCGGTCCTGTTAACAGCAGGTAAGCATATTGTATTCACAGGTGAACATAAAATATCTTACCACTGCTGGTGAATGAGCCAGTGTAATGCATATATGTCTGAAAGGTCTGACATTTGCTAATAGCGCGAGGATATAGACACGTTCACGCGAGACCAGATGGATCTCGCGAGATCTCGTCACATCCCCTATAAACTAGTGCTGTCAAACGATTAAATCGCATCCAAAATAAAAGTTTTTGTTTTCATGCGTGTGTACTGTGTATATTTATTATGTATACATATATACACACACATGGATGTGAATATTTAAGAAAAAATGTATTTTGTTTTTATATTTATATATACAGTATATATAATATAAAAATAAATAAATTATATCTATCTATACACACACACACAAGTAAATATTTGTAAAATATATACATGTATATACATATATACATGTATGTTTGTGTATTTATATATGCATAATAAATATACACAGTACACACATGAAAAAAAAACTTATTTTGGATGCGATTAATCACGATTAATCGTTTAACAGCACTATAATAAACAGATTATACACTTAATGACCTCTTCACAGATTCAATAAACAATGGTAGCTTGTTAGTAACAAAATTATAAGTCTTTTGAAATTATTTAATTCTTATATATGTTACGTATTACTAAAAGTGCTACTTCTACATTTCCTAAATCAGTTTCCCAACCTGTGGGTCACAAACCCCGAAGTAGTTTTCATACAGGTCGTCAAGCCAAAGATTTAAATGCTACTAAAGAAGAACTTTTTTTTAATTTTTTTATTGTCTGTGCAGATATTTTCTGCATTACCATTTAACCAACATGTTTGGTGCTCCAAAGGTCAAAACTAAATCCAACTTACCTTCTTTTCCTTTGAATCGCTCCTGATCATATCTGTTGTAGGCAGCTGGGACTGGCTGTTTATTTCTTATTGCTGGATCCTATGGGATAAAAACAATTGGAGGGCATTAACAAACACAAGTAGACCATTTTAGCTCATATGTTAAAGGGGTCATATGATGCGATTTCATGTTTTCCTTTGTCTTTGGAGTGTTAAAAGCTGTTTGTGCATACAGAAGATCCGTAAAGTTGCAAAGACTAAAGTCTCAAACCCAAAGAGATATTTTTTCTAAAAGTGAACACTCAGCCACGCCTTCCTAAAACGCTTCATTCAGACACGCCCCACATGTCTACCTCACTGTGTAGGAGGATTTGCATAACACCGCCCAAATGTTCACGCAAAGAAAGAAGGCGTAACTTTTACTCTCGCTGTAGTATTGTTGCTGCCGCCGCCATGTCTTTGTTTG
>NW_015555703.1:1410046-1410248 GCF_001515605.1 Sinocyclocheilus anshuiensis
ATGAGGCTCAGAGGTGGCATGAGTGCAATTAAATCCATAAATTCATGATGAGATTAACGTTTTAAATATAAAATTGATTATAGAAATATTAAATGATTTAAATAACTGAAAAGGTACTTTAAAAACGAAACTAAAACTGCCAGCAGGTGGCGGCAAGTCACTGATTTTATCACTGAATCATTCATTCAATTGATTCATTCGA
>NW_015555703.1:1410287-1431190 GCF_001515605.1 Sinocyclocheilus anshuiensis
CCTCGTCAACACAGTTATTTGTGTCTTAAATGAACGTTAATAGTTAAAGATAAAGCATGTGCACTAGTTGGCTATTATGCGATCCTGGCATTATATGATGAGATTTTAAAGGGATATAGTTCACCCAAAAATGAAAATACTGTCATCATTTACTCAGTTTCAAGTTGTTCTGAACCTGTATGAATTTCTTTGTTCTCCTCAACATAAAAGAAGATATTCTGAAGAATATTCGTAACCACCAGAAAGTTTCTGGTGCCTGTTGACTCCGATACTGTTTTTTTTTTTATACTATGGAAGTCATTGGGGCACAGAAACTGTTTGGTTACCAGTATTGTTCCAAATATAAGCGTTTGCATTCAACAGCAGAAGGAAACTCATACAGGTTTAGAACAACAACACCATAACTTTAATTTTTGGGTGAACTATTCTTCCAAAGCAGCTTAATATAGCTGCTGTTGCCATTTGTGTCAATAATGTAAATTAAACATTAGAAAGAAAATCAATCACTGATCTTGACCGAATCGCTTTTGTAAAATAATGTATTTACTTGTTGAATTTACACGGTGAAGACTATTCAGTCTATTTGTAGTCTATTTATTTTATACAGTATATTTCTTATTCAGTGCTTTAAGTGTTTGCAGGTCAATTTCTTTGTTCTGTTGGAATTCATGACTGTTTACTTGTCTTCAGTAAGTTTGTTTTTACATACGGGGCCCAGTGAGGTCTTAATGCGGCCCTGTGCGCACATATACAAACATTCAGGAGGACACAAAATTCCTGAGAACGCTGCCCCGCGACTTTTATTAATATAATAGATCAAATAGCCTACTGGAGAGACGTACGGATGCAGGTAGGCAACTGTCACCTCTCTCTCTCTCTTTCGATCGAATAATTAATTCAAGTAGCTAAATATTAAAATTAATTAATTCAAATAAATGTGATCTTACCGCACTATTTCATCTCTTTCTGATCTGAAGCAAAATGGTCCCACACTATCGACAAGCATTTCTCTGGTGGAAATAAAGCTTCGCTGTTTGGTCCCGCTGTCACAGTTAATCTAATGCGTGTAGTAGCCTCTGTGTCTCTGATAAGCACGTCATTTTAAGCTGGTGCACCTTTAGTGTAACTTTGTTTCCATTTTGCACAAGCTGCAACAGTTCTATTCAGTGTAACAGAAACACTCTGTTTAGCAGAACCTTTACGATTAATTAACCGTGACGTTTTAAAGCGCGGTTAATCGCGAAACCGGTTAAATCGCTGCATCCCTAATCAGTATCACATTTACAAACTCCCTTAAAAATCATTAAAAGCTGTCACTCATCTTAGTTCATCACGCTCTCACATTTATAATCAACGAAGCTCTCTACACTGCGCAATTAATCTCTTATTTACACCCTGTCTACACTTTGCTTATGAAAGGATTCGTGAGATATGTCTGTCATACATTACTCAATGCTGCAAAAACACGTAGAAACCTTTGAAGCTACCCTGAGTGCAATCACAAGTATGATGATGATCGGGTCAGTCGCACTGGTGCGCCCAAAAAATTTTTTTACAACTAGAAATCAGTGGTTAAGTTTTATTTACAACACTGTTCCAAAACAGTACAACCCAAATATTCGAGTATGTGCAGCGCATTTTACGGAGGAAAGTTTCCTGAACCTGTTAAGGGGCATAACATCACAGTCACATAAAATAAAACACACTTGACTGTAAATAATCCTACACTGATTCTTATTAAAGCAACTGTAATAAAGTTCTTCAGTCAAGTGCAGTGAGAGATTTTTCTCTTTTTTGTTTTGTTGTTTTATTAAAATTAAATGGATACTTCACCCAAAAATGAAAATTCTGTCATCATTTACTAACTCTCAAATAGTTTTAAACCTGAATGAGTTTCTTTCTTCTGTTGAACATAAAAGTTATGTTGAAGAATGTGGGTAACCAAACAGTTGCTGGTCCCCAGTGAAAAGAAAGAAATTAATACAGGTTTGACAGGGCTCCAGACTCATTCTTCCCACTGGTCGCTCTTTTGCGACTAAAGCCCAATTAATACTTCTGCGTCGAACCTACGCCGTAGCCTACGCATAGACACACACCCTACGCTGTAGCCTGATGTGCACCTCTCCAAAAATCTAACAGCGCGTCAATTCTACGTGTACTGCAAGCGCTGTGATTGGTCTGCTAGAACCCCTCCCTCCGTATGTACTTGAGTTTTGTGTGTGTTTATGTGCACTTTAATATATTTTAATGTTACACCTTCTTATATAAAATAAAACAAAGCAAAGAACAAGTGTCTTATTTATTATACTACATGGCATTATACATCAGTAGTTGTCCGCGACAAACAATGGTGATCTGCCGTGGTACAAGTCCTTGTGCAGATTGAAAGAATGCCATCATCTCCTGTTCCGTTGTTGTCTCCTTTTACGACAAAACATACTCACCTTGAACTGTGGTATTTTATTTTTCCTCATTTTTTTTTCCCTGGACTGAGTTTGAATTTTTCATATTGAACTGGAACTGAACAAATTGAAATTTGGACATTGAGCTTGAAATTTGAAATTGTTATTTTTTTTTTTATGTGGATACAAAATTTGAATTGTGAAACTGAATTTGATATTACATGTCTGAAATCTGAATTCCTGACTTGAAGGTTATATGATTCTGATTCTAAAATCTATATTTCAACTTTGATTTCAGTATCTTTCGTGACTGAACTATTGTTTGACATTGTTTATTTTGCTTTTAATCCCTTTCCATCATTTTAATTTACTCAAGAATAATATATTGTCATCTCATTTCATTTACATTTATCTTTGAGTCTGAATTCTTTCTTTCATTCATTTATGTTATCAATCCTATACACTCCAGTGAATCGACCAAATCTTCTGACATCTGGTCCTGGATAAAAATTGATCACTCGTACCATAGCTAGCACGCTAAAAACGGGTAGCTGCAGGTTACATTAAGGTCTGTGTAGAGGATTTGAACTGGGTCTTCAGGAAGCAGAAATCTAAAGCCCAACTTATACTTCTGCGTCGAACCTACGCTGTAGCCTACGCACAGACGCACACCCTACGCCGTAGCCTGACGTGCACCTCTCCAAAAATCTAACAGCGCGTCAATTCTACACGGACCGCAAACGCTGTGATTGGTCTGCTAGAACCCCTCCCCCTCCATATGTACTTGAGTTTTGTGTGTTTATGTGCACTTTAATATATTTTAATGTTACACCTTCTTATATAAAATAAAACAAAGCAAAGAACAAGTGTCTTATTTATTATACTACATGGCATTATACATCAGTAGTTGTCCGCGACAAACAATGGTGATCTGCCGTGGTACAAGTCCTTGTGCAGATTGAAAGAATGCCATCTCCTGTTCCGTTGTTGTCTCCTTTTTGTAGTTTTAAATAATGATTTGATATTTATTTGCCGCCGTCACGGCTATAATGCTTCTCCGACGAGCCGCCGCTTCTTCGGTTTTTGCTGTGGTACTGCGGGTTACACCAGCAACATGCCCGTGGACACTGCAGACTAGCGGTTTGCATGTGTACTGCACGTTGACGCGGACAGCGACGCAGAAGTATAAATGAAAACTGACGCATAGCCTACGGCGTAAAGGCTACGGTGTAGGTCCGACGCAGAAGTATAAATTAGCCTTAACTTTCTCAGTTGGTTACACGAGCACATGATTTGGTGTTTTTTTTTTTTGCGCTACAACATGGGATTAATCAATGCATGCTGATGAACTTTTATCATAGTATTTAGTTATATGGAAACTAAAGTGGTTAACATTCAACCCGTTCATTTTCATCAGTAGTATTATTTGAGATTTGATTTTGTGAATGGGAGTTCCTCTTTTGCTATGATATAAGCCTGGCTCCGGACGCTTTCACTTTCGAATTCGCGATCTTGGCACGTTTTACGGGAAAAGATAATTGTCTGTTTTGCTTACATACATCTACACACCTTTCACTTTTTAAGACTAAAACAAAATTCATTGTTATTTTTAATTAAAAAAGAACAAAACAGTAGGATACAATGACAAACTAGCTTACAAAACGTTTATTAACAAAAACGAATAAGATGAGGCATGGCACGAGGCATGGCAAACACCACATGCTGTATTATATACCGACTAATAAATTACAGAAAGTTTAGCAAACTTTTTGTTTTTTTGACAGTATAAGCGCAATCAGATGTGAAAGATAACTTAGCAGTAATCAGGCTCTGTTTGACAGGTTTTTTTAGTGAGCGCACGCTTCAGATGTAACGTTCAGAAAAGGCGTATGTCCGAACAGCACGAAAATTAAATGTTTAACCGGCAAGGCTTTAAAGCACATGCAAATAATGTACTTTTGTGACTGTGAATAAGTACAGTGTCCCATGAGCGTAACTCTCTCGCTGAGTAACATTTGATATGAATGTATGTGGTGTTGTACAGTATATTGTATATGCGAGCCTGGAGCACAAAAGCAGTCTGAAGTCGCTGGGGTATATTTGTAGCAATAGCCAAAAATACATTGTATGGGTCAAAATTATAGATTTTTCTTTTATGCCAAAAATCATTAGGATATTAAGTAAAGATCATGTTCCATTAAGATATTTTGTAAATTTCCTACTGTAAATATATTAAAACTACATATATTAGTAATATGCATTGCTGAGAACTTCATTTGGACAACTTAAAAGGGGATTTTCTCAATATTTTGATTTTTTTGCACCCTCAGATTCCAGATTTTCAAATAGTTGTATCTCGGCCAAATATCCTATCCTGTCCTATCCTAACAAACCATACATCAATGGAAAGCTTATTTATTCAGCTTTCAGATCATGTATAAATCTCAATTTTGAAAAATTGACCCTTATGACTGGTTTTGTGGTCCAGGGTCACATATAGTATATAGTTTACATACAAAAAAAAAAAAAACAACTACTGTAATTCTACTTGTTAAGTAGGGATGTAACGATTCACTCAACTCACGATTCATGATTTTGATTTCACGATTCGATTCTCACGTTTTTTAACAAAATGAGATTGAAGACATTATACAGTAAATGAAAAGATGTCATTTTATTAGGCTATTGCTGCAAGTTTCTTTGTGAAATTGAAATAACAAAACTAAATTGAAATTAACCCCAAATCAAACAAGATACACACATAAAAGAAATCTCTTAATATGAACAAACTAAGGTTTTGACTGTGCACTTTCCATTTAAAATTAGAGGAAACCACTGGATTTTTTTTAATCATGATCCAAACAAAGATGCAGCATACATGCAGCATGAGTAGTTTTTAATCTAAATTAGACTGCATAATTTCGAAATTTGAAGCAAAAACAGAATGGTTTGACTTTAGTATTTTTGAAAAAATGCTACATAAAATACTACATAAAAACATCTCAACGAAACCACAGACGAGCTGCAGATTCACTCTCTGACAGCAGGTGGCGCTTATGAATAGCAATGATACAGTGTTTCCTGGGTTACCGCTGTAAACAAAGCAGAGCTGCGCTTATGAACACTACTTTAATATGCATTGTTCAGAGGCAAGATGAAAAGAAAATACCACGTAAACTGTTCTAAAGATAGTCAGTTCCCCTCAGAGATACATTTATATAAACTCCTACTCCAATTGTATCGCGATTTGTTTGGCATCTCAACCGATTTGAATCGTCACATATTTTAATCGATTTTCGACCGGCTCGCAGTTAATCATTATATCCCTACTGTTAAATGTTTTTTTATGAGTGACAACGCGTGTTTGTTGGGTGAAAAACTTTTATAGTGTTTTGGAAGAATGAGCTGATTTGAGACATGTATGAAGTGTTTTGGTAGTTTTAGTGAATTTTGAATGTAAAATTAACTGCTGTGCTAAGATGAAAGTTTGTTATGAAAGCTGAGTGAAGAGTTTTGAAAAAGTGTTTTAAGTATTGAGAAATGCATCCTAGCAATTGTTAATAACTGAAGCAAACAGGGCTTATGTACCAAGCGAGCTGTATGGCCCTTTGAAGTTCTATTTAAAAAAAAAAACCCACATCTATTCTGATATACAGCTGATAAGGAAACAAACCACAAACACTGGCACATTAATAAAGCGGCTCTGTTCGTGTACTCACCACCTGCGTTTGGTTCTGTGTCTGTCTCTGTTCAGGGGCTCGACCTTCCTCCCGCGCCTTCACTGATTGTAGGATGGCAAATATATTTTTGGAGAAATTCTACAACATCAAAAGATCATCATGTTCAGGAGTTCATATTCTTTAAATATAATTAACATTTATCTTTCTCATTTGTGCACAACTGTTTGTGAAAGAAAGTATAGCAGAGAAGGAAAAAAAAAAACACAAACATGACTTTAAACCAAGTTATGAGTTTTTAACTAACTATTCAAAATCCAACCCTAACAAAATAATCCGAACAAGACAACATCTGTTTGATCAGTGAAACACCACCACCTGTAGGACAACTGTTTTATATATTAGAACCACCAAAACACTGGCTGCAACAATCCAGATGTATATAATTTTAATTAGGCAATAAATAGTTTGAAAAATATAATAATAATAATAGTTGCAACAAGTATGAAATCTAGATGTAAATAATTTTACTTCGCCAATAAATAGTCACCAATAAAAATGTAAATGCATGTATATTAAAAAAAAATTAAATAAAATAAAAAAATTTAAAAAAAGGGGGAAAAAAAATGAATAAACATCTGTCCAACAACTTAAAATATATTTTCAGTATTTTTTGTTACCAACAATGCTGCAAATCATCAGCTGCAAATTCTGCAAAATTAGAACATTTCACTTTAACTGGATATGCAATTTGATTAAATGTTGATTAATTCATTAATATACATTTCAAAGATATTGTGGCAGCAGAGTAAATTATTGAAGAGACATTGGTAGGAAAGTCTAATGTCCATGATGCCATTTATTTATATATTTTAATAGATGTTAAAGGGATAGTTCACCCAAAAATGAAAATGTGATGTTTATCTGCTTACCCCCAGGGCATCCAAGATGTAGGTGGATGAACTATCCCTTTAATGTCTTAAATGGACAGCCCTGAGTGTCTCTTACCTTGCCGGTGCTCTGTAAAATGGTCGTCCTCGTCCGCCACACTCTCTCTCGGCTCACAATGTCTCTGGTCACGTCCACCTCAGCATCCACGAAGCTTCTCTGTTTCTGGGTGATGTCATCGTCCAGGTCAGTCTTGATGGTAGAACGCTTCTTGGCCATGATTTTGGCCTTGATAGCAGCAATCTTCTCCACAGACATGGCTTCTGACAGAGACCTAAGATCAGAAGAATAATTAGATAAACTAGGAGAACTAAACAGTTAAGATAAAGACAAGCTGTGTTATACTCTGAATCAGTGTTGGGTAAGTTACTCTAAAAAAGTAATTAATTACTAGTTACATCTTCAACAGTGTAATTAGATTACTGAACAAATTACTCTCTCCAAAAAGTATTTAATTACTTATTACTAATTACTTTCTAAATCCTATATCAGCCTTAACATTAATGATACAAGGATAGACATGAAACGGTTCTTTTAATTCTTTCAAATAAATAATAGATAACTACATAAGTTATTCTGGTCACACTTTAGATTAGAGTCCAATTCTTACTATTAACTATTAACTATGACATTTGCCTCAATATACTCCAATTACTGCTTATTAATACTTAGTAAAGTAGTTGTTAAGTTTAAGTATTGGTAGTATTAAGGATTTAGAATAAGGTCGTGCAGAATAAGACATTAATATGTGCTTTTTTTTTTAAGTAATAATAAACAGCCAATATCCCAGTAATATTCATGCTAATTACCAACTAGTTAAAAGTGAGAATTGGACACTAAAGTGTTAATTTTTATGTTAAATCCACTATTGGATTGTGTATAAATGTTCTATAGTCTATACTCAGTATTACGTTCAATTACATAAGAAGTAACTAATTCAAATACAGAAAAAATAAGAGTAATCCCTTGCTTTACTTTTGCAAGGGAAAAGTAATTAAATTACATTAACTAATTACTTAGTAACTAATTACACCCAACACTGCTCTGAATAGTTAAAAAAAAAAAAAAAAGCCCTATCAGGCATGTTTTTTTTTTTAGTTTCAGCCCGACGCAGTTATCATTTTCACGTCCAGCGCGACGTTGTTTAAATAGCAAATGAACTTGCGCCCATGGGCGTGCTGGTCTGAAAACGAGGTGTGTTCAGGCGCATTGTGAGCGCATTGCTATTTTAAGGCAACTGAAAACTGATTGCACCATTGACCAACTAAAACCTGGTCTAAAGTCAATGGCGCAGTATTTTTTGAAAATTATTTAAAGGGCGCGCTAATAATATGCACCTATAGGCGGTTGCACACTCTGCTTATTACACACGCAGCAGCACACAAACATATCAAATATTAAAAATGAAAGGATTACAATGTAAAAGATTATTATTGTGCCCCGTAGATGGTATGCTCACGTTTTTTTGCTAGTTTCAGCCCGACGCAGTTATCATTTTCACGTCCAGCGCGACGTTGTTTAAATAGCAAATGAACTTGCGCCCATGGGCGTGCTGGTCTGAAAACGAGGTGTGTTCAGGCGCATTGTGAGCGCATTGCTATTTTAAGGCAACTGAAAACTGATTGCACCATTGACCAACTAAAACCTGGTCTAAAGTCAATGGCGCAGTATTTTTTGAAAATTATTTAAAGGGCGCGCTAATAATATGCACCTATAGGCGGTTGCACACTCTGCTTATTACACACGCAGCAGCACACAAACATATCAAATATTAAAAATGAAAGGATTACAATGTAAAAGATTATTATTGTGCCCCGTAGATGGTATGCTCACGTGCTTTAACCTCACGCACGAGCAGAACCTTTCCTCTCTGGAGAAGCGTTCAGTCTTTGCTCTTGCAAAATCTAGCGAATCCGCCATGTCACGAGCACAACTGGCATTTAAAGGGAATGGGAGATGAGACTCCGACTGGCTGACAGCACGTTATGCACAAAACACACCCATGACTCATTAAGAGAATAGGTACAACCCTTTTGGACCATGCGCCTGGCGCGCTGACCGTTTTTTCCATCGTTAAACTAGCAAAAGTGGATTTGTGCGCCGTGCGCTTCAGCCCATGCGCTTAGATCATTAAAATAAGTGTTGTTAGGCAATTCATTAAACATTGATTATATTTACTAAACAACACAGCTTTACTGGGTTAATATAACTAATTACACAAAAATATTAGAAACTAAATATTAAAAATGTAATTTAGAAAACTTATTGAAGGGATAGTCCATCTAAAAATGAGAATATTGTCATAATTTACTGTTGTTCCAAACCTGTATGCATTATTATCTTCTGCTGAACACAAAAGATATTGAGGAAAACCTTTTGTGCACAGTGTTAAAATGCTGGATCAGTTTGATCATACCGGATCTGATCTGTCTGCACAATGCTTTCCTTATGAGCCTCGAGGCGAGCAGCCAGACGCTCCTTATCCAGACGCACACGCTCTTCATCCTGAGAAGCGCATGCATAAATCATAAGTAGCATCCAGGCATGTTGCTTTTCAGCATTTCAAACTGCAAAACAGATCTTTTTTTGTATTTAAGTTTTAAAATGCTTCTTACCTCAACCCGAGGCTTTTTTGCCTCTGAAGACACTTCATCTGCTGCCCTTTTAACTGTTAAAACAATTGCAATTTAATGCCAGGATATGGGTGATCATTCAATTAGAGGCACTTCTGACTACTTTAAATCTTGAAAGATGACATTTCATCAAATTATTATTACATGCTCTAAAATTAAGATCTAATTATTCTAGTTTTTTTTTTTAATGGCAAGAATACGCTCAAATCAAAAAACCCACACACCTTGCGTCGGCCTTTGTAAACCAATCTCAATGGGCGCACTTCTGTCGATACTCGTTGATGATGCTGTAAAATTGAATTAAATGACAACCAGATAAATAAATATGTTTTTTTAATAAAGAGCTTGAAGACTGTAATGTCTGCGATTCCTCGTCAAACTTACAGCTTTCTCCATTGAGATAGGACAGCAAGTCTTTTCTGTCGGGTCGCCTTACAACAGGGATGTTCTCTGTCTGCAATCACAGAAGCAGGCTCACATTTTACTTTCCAACCACCTGTGCACACAAACTAGGCCTACATTATAAAATAAAACCATTAAGATAAGGATATTTCCCGTTTATAGACAGCGAACTAAGCTTTAATTAAAACCGGAATATAATACGAACTCTTGCATTACAGCAGGGAGAGGCAGGGTTTAAATGTACTTAAATATCATGAAAATAAATGACACAAAAATAATAATAAAAAAAGCAATACACTTTAAACATTTTAGAGAGTGTGCTATAAACTGTGCGATTGTACTTACTGCAGCTCTCCGCACATAGGACGGGTGAGGAAGATGCACATTGTTGAGAAGGAAAAGAATCGAGTCAAGAGTGTAGTACTCTTTAGGCTGTCCCTCTTTTCCAGTTCTGTAATTAAATCGCATTGTAAAAAAATTAATATACACACAAACAAACAACACCGTTCAAACGTTTCTTCTAAATTTTCACCACAAATTATATCACCAGCATAAAAAAAATAAATAAATAATTATTTATATATATATATATATATATATACACACATACCACTTTCTTAAAAGCACATGTTTTTGGCTTTTTGTTAAATCATCAGGGATTGTCCCAGACTTTTTTAAAGCGCACAACAAGAGGAAAGTTTTCCTATCCATTTTTGAAATCCAGCTAAAAATATATATATTTTTTTGCATTTATAAAATAATTTTTCAACCCCGAGTTCGATTTAAATTTAATTACAGCTGAACCTACAAGCCAATAATTTGGGAACCTTTCAAAAATATTAATTTTCATCAAAATGTGTTACAAAGCACAGCAACCTTGGACAAACTTTAAATAGGACACATGAAAAAAATAAATCACAACATAACATGGTGTGCAGAACAGTCGACCATGAACACCCAGCCAAAAAAAAAAAAGTCTTGTTGTGGTTCCATGGTACAGCGATAGTGTTACGTGATATTTTGATTACCATATGGGTCTTTACACGTTCCTCCAATATATTATGTCCAAAAAACATACTCTGGAGATCCTATTTTGTAGTACCGAGTTAGTTTGGATTACAACGTTTTAAACTCCCAATCAGAGCAGATAATAACGATTCAACAGAGTAACAAATGAGAAGTTGTTACGCAGCATCAGTGCAGCCTCAAATGTTGTCTGTACAAACAGCTCAGTGCGTTTTAAACATCAGCCAACATATTAGTTACAATCTCCCAGTGTCCATACACGTAACTACACTGACTTACAGACAGAACACTTTATCCTGTACAAGAACAAGTCAACACAACACGAGTTTAGCAGCAGTAGCGCATTAGCGGCTAAAGCAGCTCAGCTCAAAACAAGACGAAGAACTAAGCGGAAGAAGCGCACACTTACCCCCAAATGACATAGTTAGTCTTGACATCTTTAGGCCAGGAGAACTCTCCGAAAATAACTTCATCCCCTTTCGCAACAATCTCCTTTTTCTGGATGTTGTACAGGCGAAGAACACTCAACACGTCCGCCATGATCGCGCCTCCTCATTACGAGTGTTTTATTTACGACCCAGCAACTTCTCAGTACAGGGCTGCCTCGAATAGTGCCTATATAAAATTAATGAATCACAATTATATTTAAGCGTATTGGTTGGGCTTCGACCGCAAAAGAGACAGCATAAGCAGGTCGAGTAAAGGGATTATTTATAGACGAATAAAAGTTAAGTATTAAAAAGTATTTACGACTTGAACGCACAGCTCAGGCAAATCTGGGGCAGCTAAACCGAACAGCCTCAGGTACCAGTCAAATATCAACTGTGTTTGTCACACACACACACACACACACACACACACACACACGTCTGGTCAGCTATCCTTGTAGGGACTCTCAATAGGCGTAATGGTTTTTATACTGTACAGACCGTATATTCTATTGCCCTACACTAACCCTACCCTAAACCTACCCCTCGCAGGAAACTTTCTGCATTTTTAGATTTTCAAAAAACTTAATTCTGTATGATTTATAAGCTTTTGTACCCGTGGGGACCACAATTTAGGTCCCCACCGTGACACGAGTCCCCATGAGTCTGTGTGTAGTCAGGTTTAAGTCCCCACCAGGATATATAAACCAGTACACACACACACACACACACACACACACACGGTTTACTATCCGTTTTGGGAACTCTCCATAGGCGTAATGGTTTATATACTGCACAAACGGTATATTCTATCGCCCTACACCTAAACCTGCCCTTCACAGAAAACTTTCTGCATTTTTACATTCTCAAATGTATGAACCACAAGCTTGTTTTCCCACGATTCCCCATGCATGTGTGTATTTATGTATACAGTATATATATATATTATTTTTCTATTCTTACTACTTGTTTTCTTTGTAAAAAAAAAAAAAAAAAAAAAAAACCCTATTCTTTTGACTTGGTTTATTTTTATTGAAAAAGGACCCTCTAAAACTAGCGTTCCCTATTATTTTTTTATTCTATCCGCTTGTTTTTCTTTTTATTAATTATATAAAAAACCCTTGCTATGTTTACTGCACTAGACTGAGACTTGTCACAGCACTTATATATTGTTGCTCTTTTGTTGGTTTTGATCACTTCTATTGTCCTCATTTGTAAGTCGTTTTGGATAAAAGCATCTGCTAAATGACTAAACGTAAATGTAATAAGAAAAACACATTTTAGATTTCTATTCTATTAATAAGGCAAAATAGCTTAAACTTAATTTCACATAACTTTGAGTCTAACATATTTGATCAAAGCCAGTTAGACTTTAATTTCATTGAATAATCCTTTTTTTCATGGTATTGCTTGCATTTATGTGATTATGGTTTTCTAAATAAGTTTCTGATTATTTTATTATTACAGTATATTCAATTATTTTCAGTCTATCATTTTTTCTAAAAATATATAAAGAATTAGCACTATAGCTGCTACTAATAAGTTCAGTTCAATACAGTCTGAGTGGTAACATTTTAGAACAGAATTCAGAAGTATCACAAACAAATTACTCTCAAAAGGCTCTTTATTAATGAGTTATCAACAGAAAATATATTTTTTTAAACAACCCAATCGTCAAAGGAAAATGTCAGGTGTAGTATTAATTTTGGCTTCAAAGACTAAAATACTTTTTTTTTTTTATTTTTTTAATAGTGTTAATAAACTTGATGAGGTCACCTTATGAAAAATGTACCGAGTAATATAAACAAAAAAATAAATATAAACTTTGGTAACATGCTATCATGTTAACTACAGGGACAAATTAAATAAAAACATGGCAAATAAATTTCAATTTGCATCCCAATTTGGTAACATCCATGAGAGCACAGCCTTTCATAATTTGTCAGATTTATCATCCCTTAATTCAAGAGGTTTAGATCTAAATGATCTGTAATATTACACAAATAGGAACATTCAGTATTGTATCTCAAAAGTAACAGGTAGTAATTGTCTACAGAAGTTTTAGTGTTTGTTAGTGTGTGTCTACAATTTCTTTACGTAATAATAATCATCTTAGCAGCGTTAGCAAAATCACAACCTTGATTTGAACTTAAGAGGCACAAAGAGCAACAGAAAATGAAAAAAGTTACTTTCTACACATATAAAATGAATCTAGAAGCAAGATCCATTAACAAGCTCTATCATTCAAAGCATACGCCTCTTTTTTTTACAATTTTGAAATGTTATTTTGTTGATCAAAAGTGTGCCAAAGTGTAAACAGTAAAATATTCAGATCTTAAGTCTTAAATAGACGTGTCAAGCCTCTCTTGAATCATACACTGAACAAAATTATAAATGCAACACTTTTGTTTTTGCCCCCATTTTTCATGAGCTGAACTCAAAGATCTAAGACTTTTTCTATGTACACAAAAGGCCTATTTCTCTCAAATATTGTTCACAAATCTGTCTAAATCTTAGACAGCTTAGACATCGCCCCTATTTTGATAGAATCAACAACCTGATCAACTCTGTGAAGGAGATGTGTTGCACTGCGTGAGGCAAATGGTGGTCACACCAGATACTGACTGGTTTTCGGACCCCCCCCGGACCCCCTAATACAGTAAAACTGCACATTTTAGAGTGGCCTTTTATTGTGGCCAGCCTAAGGCACACCTGTGCAATAATCATGCTGTCTAATCAGCATCTTGATATGCCACACCTGTGAGGTGGATGGATTATCTCGGCAAAGGAGAAGTGCTCACTAACATAGATTTAGACAGATTTGTGAACAATATTTGAGAGAAATAGGCCTTTTGTGTACATAGAAAAAGTCTTAGATCTTTGAGTTCAGCTCATGAAAAATGGGGGCAAAAACAAAAGTGTTGCGTTTATAATTTTGTTCAGTATAATAAAAGGTTATTTGCGATCATATATCAAATATCAAGTTACTGGACCACAGAACACTTGAGGTATTTCAACATTAAAACATTACCGACGAGTCTAGTCATTTAGGCTACATGCGTTTCTGAGAACACCAGATTGCTTGATTTACATTTCAATGATCTCGCAAATGTATTTTGCTTTATATTTCTCTACGATTTTTGTGGAAGACCTATGGAGCACTTTCAGCTTGATGTGTAATATTTTAAAGCATCTCATTACACGGAACAAACCATGAATTGCACACAATGAGCAAGGCCTCTAAAAATATAGTACATTACTTCTAATGAAGGTCAGTGACATGCATGAACTTCTTGAAAAACGTGTGAAAGACATGTACTTCTGGGAAAGAAGCAACATTTCATTAAAAACATACAGTATACTGAATGGACATCAGTAAACATAATCGTCATTTCATGAATTTGCTGAATTCACTGCAACTAATCCAGCCTGCTGGACATTAAATTAGACTTGGACTCGATTCCAAACTGCAAAAACAAACGACATGATTTCCAAATTAAAATGTAAAAACATTTTTTTCTGATGTTGATGCGGGGTGCATCGGTGTCTCGTTGTCCTTTCAGAAAACCGACTGCATGCTACAAACAAACAGCTTTTAAATGACATCGAGTGCGAAGTTACGCATGACATCAACTGCTTGCGAGTCAAAGCCGCAGATGTCCAGCATGCCACGGTCTTCAGGGTCAGCGATGGACAGGGAATTGGCAATCAATCCGCACACAATCAGTTTGGAAAATACACCGCTTTTCTGAAAAAAAAAAGAAAACACAAACAGGACAAAAATGATGAAAACTACAGTAGAAAAAGTTGATGTTTAATTGAATCATTTATGAATTATTACATGATATACCAACTAATTTTGAAAGAAATTCATACTTTTACTTAGCAAAGACCAATTAAAATGATCAAAAGTGACAGCAAAGACATTTATGTTACAAAAGAACTATTTCAAATAAATGCTGTTATTTTGTACTTTCTATTCATCAAAAAATCCAGAAAAAAATGTAGGCCTACCGTTTCCACAAAAACATTAAGCAGCACAACTGTGTTCAACATTGATAATAATTATGGCTGTCAAAATTAATGCATTAATTGTATTTAAGTGATTTCTGGTAGCCAATGTTGATATTTCAAATCACCAAAACAAACACACCCCTACCCCAAAAGGGTCTCGCCCCTGTTTTGATAGCTCCGCCCCACACATACGTACGCAAGCAACCCAGGCAATGATTAGTTCTGTGAAACAAAGCAAAACCAATGTTACACTGTGTCTACACCGGACGCGAGTGGCGCGGCGCGACAAAATACTATAGAACTCATTATAATCAGTGATGCTGTCTACACTGGATGCGGCGCGGCACGACAAATTCCCGACAGAAAACTGCTGCTGCGTTCTATTTATGACGTTTTCCTCTTTTGTTTTTTATCCGCCATCTCTATCTCTCTGTCACTCGGTTCGACTAATGTCCGTCCTGTGCACTGAGCGCTCTCTCCTCCACATCATGAGTAGACACGCCCCTTACAGCTGATTGGCTACAAGTTTGTTTTGGTACTCGGCACGACTCAGTTTTCTAAAGCGTTTTTGAAAAAATACATACCCCAACTTTAACGCAATTAATGCAGCATTCATTTTTTTTTCTGGCATCCTCTGGCTACAGCATTACAGTAGACTATATAAACACACTATCAAGTACGATAGGACGCAAAAGAGAGGTAAATTCAGTACTGGCCAAGAGCACAGGAGTTCTTTATCGTGGACAAAAACACACACACAATTATGTCAAAATGCCCGCTTTTGGTGAGTGACCTCGTAAACACTGTCTTAAATGAGTTAAAAAGTCCCAAATGACCGTAAAGAGCTGAGAGAAAATCAGATGCGTGTCAGATCCGCGCCAGGATTAAAACAGACAGCACTGCTTTTAAAGTGAATCCTGCTGCAGTCTGTGTCATTGATGGAAATCAAAGAACTAAAGTAAAAGAGAAATCACTCACTGCTCTCCTCACTGAGTAATGAATTCAATTTATAGTTTATGTGAAGATTGTTTTAAATTCACTTAAAATTAAAAAGCCTATTAAATGTTACAAATAATGTCTTTCAGTTATACTGTAATGTTGAATGGTTATAATTAATGGGTAAAATTGAGGGAAAATGCATTTAATTGAGACATCAGTTGCAGTATAGGTATCAATGATACTGGCCTTCATTAATAATAGGCTATTTAGTAAAAACATGCCATTAAACACATATTTTAAAATATACCATCTTTATGTTCTTTCTACATTAATTTTGAGATTCAATGTGAAATTATGACTATAATATAAATATAATATAAATATATTAATATATGATTAATTGCAATTAATTACAAAAAATGTGTGATTTATTAGTTTTTTTATTGACTGACAGCACTAATAATAATAAAAAATATTTATTGAGCAGCAAATCAGCATATTAGAATGATTTCTGAAGAATCATGTGACACTGAAGACTGGAGTAATGATGCTGAACATTCAGCTTTGCAACACAGGAATAAATTACATTTTAGAATATATAAAAAAAATAAACCAGTTATTTTAAATTGCAATAATATTTGACAATATTTCAGTTTTTCTTGCATTTTTTTTTTTTTTGCAAACAAATGCAGCCTTGGTGAACATGAGAGACTTCTTTCAAAAACATTAAAAAAATCATACCAACCCCAAACTTCTGAGTGTATTAATAGCATATATTTGATAAGATTTATCTAATAAATGAAGATACATTAAATATATTACATTACTGTGGCAGACGTGTAAATCATTAAACAGACATTGTAAAAAAAAATAGCTTTAAAAGTGAGTATATTTCCATATTATCATGGTCAATCATTTTTTAAATAACTGCACTAAATTAATGTTTAATTACAACCTTATTAAAACATATTACAGATAAGAGTATAACAGTGTAATAAGCTAAAAACATGACTTTTGTATTCCCTTTCGGGTTACACTCACTTGTCTATACGTCTTCAGTGTGTCTGCTGGATTTTCGCTCTCAAACGTTTGATTATTAGTGAAAATGATGAAGACATCCACAGTTTTATCATTCTCTGAGGCCCAGGTGATGGGTAAGGCACAGTCTGTACTGCCACCAGGAGTCTGGAGAGAAGTCACATATGGATTATTATGATGACTACAGATGAACTGGATCTAATCATTCACAAAGGAGTGTGATGACTACAATTTGTGTTTGAAATGAGGGTACGGGTCACCACAGAAGTATGTGAGTGAATTCTGTTGTTTGAATGCATTCAGGATGCTGCAGTTAAAAAAAAAAGCATCTTCTCACCTGGATGAGCTGTGCTGCTACCTGCATAAATGTCATATCAGAAGAGACAGCACAGGGAAGAACGCTTCCTTCAGAGAAAACCACAATCTGTGTGTCTGGCTCCGTCTGTGCAATCACCTGCCATTAAAATAAAGAGAACCACTTTGAAATTAAATTTGAAGCTTCACTTTTTTTTTTTTATCTTGTTTTTTTTTCTTCTTTAAAATCTGTAGGAGCTACCAGAAAATAAAAGATGTAGCACACAGGTGATCATGTTCATGTAAAAGGTCTTAAAAAATAAAATGTGTCACAAAGGTCACAAGACCTTTTTTAAATTTTTATTTATGGGTAAACTTCTCCTTTAAAGACCCCTTGATATAGCTTGATATGCACATTCGTCTTTCCTGTGTTGACCAATTGCCAATTGAAACAGGAAGCATAAAATTATTGTACATTTTAACCCAATAAAACCTACTGTATCATATAAATCATATGATATGCAAATATGTAAGGCACTAAATTAACAAAATGATCAAACCTTTGCTGAATAACCTGTTGTACACAATCTACTACATGCCTTCTGAGTGATAGTTTATACTTTTTACCAAATGCTTGTGTTTATTAATGTTTTGCTGTGAAATCTTTACTGATTTGTATAAACTGAACATTTATTGTCAGTAATAAAGCAACTTTTACTTAATTAGCCATACTTTTTTTTTTTACAAAAATCCTGTTAAATGTATCCGATATGATTCATCAGGCTTTTGAGAATCATTAATTTGTTCATCTCTCAAGCATCGTTGTATTGCACTGCTTTATCCTGTACATTTCGTCCCGAAAATAAAAACTAGTTTTGATCATAAAACTAAGAATTTAAATATCATATTCATATTTTAGGGGGATATAGAGTAACACATATGCATTTTATACAAGTAATTTGCTATACTGTTATAAAGATCTCACTGATTTACATTACAAGCTGTCAGAAATTAATTTCACTTTTGGCCATATTAATATCAGCTAATGCACCAAATTACATATTTTTGCTTAGTTTGTGCCTCTGAATAAAATCGAGGTGCTTTTCCTCCTCAAGTTTCTCCATATTCTCACTATATCATAGGGCTGTCAAAATGGCTGAAAAAGTAAATTCAAATTTTTTACTTAAATATTATCAAAATTCGAATTATATTCGAATTTAAAATGCATAATTTCAGTTAGGGTGAAGAAATGCTTTTGGCTTCTCTCCTGAGGCCACAAGAGGGCGCATCGAGCAAAATATTATTAATGCACGTTTATTCAAAGCATAAGATAACATGACTATCTGTTAAAAAAGTACATAATGTTTAAAATAATGTTTATAAACCAATTATAATTAAGTTGCTTAAACAACTATAAACAAAACAGCATCATGTATGTATGCATAGTTTAATACAAAGGGCCGAAAGCCAATCACACAGAGTACATTTTTAATTTTAAAACATGAGATGCAGTGAGATGGGGAAAAAACCCGCCATAAAGTCTCGAGATATGTTTTTACAAAGTTAAACTTGCATTCATTTTACATGGCTTTCTAAACATGCGGTTCTCTTGTGCGAGACGCGAGTGCAATGGTGATAGATGTCCCTCTAGAAAATGCGCGAAATAGGCGTTCTGTGTGAAACGGTGGTTTCAGTTTTGACGTAAACAAGATCTTCTCCGCATTGATGTTCTCTTTTCCCGCAATATTTGTAATTAACAATGCAGCAGCGCCGCATCTAGTGGCTTCAACTGGACAGGTTAACAAAAACATTATAATGCAACGACACTTACACCGTCATCGCATCTCGTGCGCCACTGATAAGGCTGCCTCCTTAACGCACACCTAAAATTCGAACGTTTTTGCATTCGAATGTGGATTTTTTTATTTTAAATTCGACGAATATTCGAAATTCCACAGCCCTACTATATCATACTATATGAGCCATAAAAACCTGATCTATCAAATATGATACTTAACAAAAAACACATGCGTGTTTGCAAAAAAAAGATGAACAAAAACGATTTTTCTGACTATTATTGCATAAAGTTATGCTTTAAAGGGTTAGAAGTCTATATCAGCTAAATGTTACTTTTAGATGTGAACAAGCATGCAGACAGAACAAATCAACCAAAAGTCACAAAAGGCTTGATCTCATGGGGTTTGTACGTTCTTGGTTGGTTATAATCAACAATTCGCTCTTTTTAAAGCATCTAAAAAGATTCGCATATTAGAGGAATGCACTGAAGAGGCCATTCATCGATGTTTACAAGACTAGAGCGTCCCATCAGAAAAGGAATATGCAAGGAATGTGAAATATGTGCCACACACATTTCCTCCAAGGACAAAATATTAGCTTAAAATATGACTTCAGTCTCTTCACAGACTAACAGTATTGGAGTAAGTTTGCAGTGGTGTTTCTTACCAAACAGATCGCCGCTGCCACTGCCACAGTGCTGATGGAGCTGCCTTGAGTCACGCTGCTCAGAGAAGAACTTACATCCACTGCCACCAGAAACCGCTTGCCTGTGGGCTCCACAATCTAGAGACATAAAGAGTCACAGCATTTCTGTAGTATTTTGAAAACAGCATGTTCTACAGCACATTTCCTGACGGCACTCACTGAAATACTTTTGCTGAAGGCGCAGTCCAGGGCTTGAACAATGTCTCTGTCCGGCTCCCATTTCAGTTTGCTACGCTTCCCATGACCTCTCTTATAGTTTTCAGATGCCAAAAGAATGTTGAACAGGTGTGTTTTTGCCTGAAGTAGTGGATTTGAAAGACAAAATGTATAGGACTTTAAAATTTCGAATTTTTTGAATGTTCAACTCAATTTTAAATTCCACTAAAAATTTACGAATCACACAAAATTTGAAGGAAAAAAAAAAATTTTTATGCTAATATATTAGTTTAGTTTTATTCTAATATTTACTAATATTTTATACTAATATTACTTAATAATATTATTACAACTACAAAAGCATTATTTATCTTAAAGAAATATAACACTTATCCAGCAAACCGTTTTAAACATTTTTTAGGTTTGTAATATATATATATATAT
>NW_015555703.1:1431227-1443106 GCF_001515605.1 Sinocyclocheilus anshuiensis
TATATATATATATAGTATATAAAAAAGGTTTGCAATTATAAAACAATACATATTTTTATTTAAGTATTTGGACATTTTTAATTTAAAATAGATTGCCATTTAATTGCCATTAAAATAGAAAACATTTTGTTTAATATTATTACTACTACTACAAAATAACAAATCAAGCATAATTTATCTTAAAGAAATATAACACTTTCCCAGCAAACCATTTAAAAAAAAAAACCTTTTTAGGTTTGTAACTATAAAACAATATATATTTTTATATTCAAGTATTTTAACATTTTACATGTTACTTATGTAATGTATGAATGCCACTAAATTAGACATTTTATTTAATATTTTATTTCAATTCGGGCACATGTGTGAACCTGAGGAGAACTGACTTCATACTTCCACTAAAAATTGATTGAGAAGCTGATTAAAAGTTCTGATAAAAGCTATTGTTTGAAGACGCCATTTTTTATCTAATGCAATGGCATTCATGTATTTTAAGTATCCAAATGCTACTTATAAAACTAATAATAACATGAAATAGAAATAGACTAAATAAGAAGTGTTCAGAATAACTGAATCAAGGAGCATTGCTGGATGCTACCATTGTCTTAAAATGCGGACCTTTTTCAGAGCTGTCTCATCCTGAATCCTCTCACAAACAGCTGCAACATCCGCACTTCCTGCTGCCAGAAGCTTGTTTGCTGTCAGCTTCCCCAAATGCTTCAATAAAACAGCCATGGGCATCTCTTTCAGCAGCGCTTTCCATACCTACAAAAATTAGCAATAACTGAACTGTCATCATTTCTCTTTGCAAAACACCAACATTTCAGCAGTTGAAACCAATTCCACTGAAATTTCAATACCACAGCAATATTTAATAGCAGTTAAACTGCTATTAAAAATACATGATTAAATCTCAGTTAAAATAAATATAGAATTGTTTATTATTTATTGTTAAATGTGGTTCAGACCTCTTTGGACTTGAGGTGGTTGGTCAGGAGCTGCTCTTTCTCCAGCCTCTGCTCCTCGATGAGAAGAATGAGCTCCTGTTCATCAGTGCAGAGTTTGGCTTTCTCCACAGCTTCCAGATACGCCAAAACTTCCTGCACACCCTCGGAGTTCTCTTTATCACCATACGCTTCCTGAACCCCTTTCCAGCCTTTTGTGATGTATTTGCAAACAACTGCAACAGCTGTAAAGAACAAGAACACACACTCAGCTTTCATCATGTGACTTTTGACGCAAGACTGAGCGAATTGACTGGAATTTTTGCACAAGTGGGGTTTACTATAAAAGTATTTAGTTCTGAATATAAATTCTGATGGGATGAACTGTTTTGGCCGCTGATGTAAAAATAAAAGCTGAGCAAAAAGAAAAGCTGAGCAAAACGAATCTGTAATTATTAAAAAAATGAAAAAGCTAATTATACTGTAGAGTGTAGTGTAAACTGACTACAGTTTTTTGCGTAACACTAACAAACAATATTGCTTGGTGAAATAATTTTGATAATAAATATTAATAAGAGCGCCCAATATTTAAGAAAATATTTTAATCTAATTACACGGTATGCTGAAAATTACTGCATTGCATTTTTATCATTTATATCCATGTATAAATGACACATATATATATATATATGATATATATATAATACAGAAATATTAAGTAAAATAAGTCAATAAATAAATAACATTATAAGTAACAAACAAAATTAAAAATAAATATATAAAAATACATATCTATCTTTAGTATAAATATATTTATATATAAAATGTAAAATATGTACATTTATATATGATAATATATGACATATAATAAAGAAATATTAAGTAAATAAATAAATTAATATATCTTTATATACTGTATTGTATATATATATATATATATATATACACACACAGTTACACACACACGAGATAAATATTAAATATAATATTTAAAATATGTATATTTATATATAATATGTTACATAATGAATAAATATTAAGTATAACATTTAATAAATAAATAAATATTTACATTTAATATCTATGTGTGAGTGTGTATAACAAATTCAATTACAAATAACCTAAAATTCAATATATATATACAAATAAATATTTATCTTTAAATATGAAATTTAAAAATAATATATAAAAATAAATAAATATCCATCTTGAAATATTTACTTATGTATAGCTGTTATATGTCACACACACACACACACACACCATGGTTTTACATACAATCACATTTGTACTTGTTTTGTACCAAGTGCTTAATTGATAATAATAAATGCTAAGTGATACAATAATAATGACAGTGCAACTTGCTGTAATACAACTCTAAGTACACTTCATTGTAGCTTTTAACATTTTAATAAACCAATATATACAGGTACATCTAAAAAATTAGAATATCATGAAAAAGGTCAATATTTTTTGTCACTCATTTCAGAAAGTGAAACCCATATATTATATAGATTCATTACACATAGAGTGAAATATTTCAAGCCTTTATTTCTTGAAATTTTGATGATTATGGCTTACAGATAATGAAAATCCAAAATTCAGTGTCTCAGAAAATTTCAAGGTCCCAGAGTCTGGAGGAAGAGTGGAGAGGCACAGAAACCATGTTGCTTGAAGTCCAGTGTGAAGTTTCCACAGTCAGTGATGATTTGGGCTGCCATGTCATCTGCTGGTGTTGGTCCACTGTGTTTTCTGAAGTCCACAGTCAACGCAGCCATCTACCAGGAAATTTTAGAGCACTTCGTGCTTCTTTCTGCTGACAAGCTTTATGGAGATGCTGATTTCATTTTCCAGCAGGACTTGGCACCTGCCCACACTGCCAAAGGTACCAAAAGCTGGTTCAATGACCGTGGTGTTACTGTGCTTGATTGGCCAGCAAACTCGCCTGACCTGAACCCCATAGAGAATCTATGGGGTGTTGTCAAGAAGAAGATGAGAGACACCAGACCCAACAATGCAGATGACCTGAAGGCCACTGTCAAAGAAACCTGGGCTTCCATTACATCTGAGCAGTGCCACAGGCTGATTGCCTCCATGCCACGCCGCATTGATGCAGTAATTCATGCAAGAAGGCCCAACCAAGTGTATTGAGTGCATAGAAATTAACATTTTTCAGAAGCCTGACATTTCTGTTTAAAATATACTTTTTTTAAATTTATCTTATGTAATATTCTCATTTTGTGAGACACTGAATTTTGGGTTTTAATTATCTGTAAGCCATAATCATCACAATTTCAAGAAATAAAGGCTTGAAATATTTCACTCTATGTGTAATGAATCTATATAATATATGGGTTTCACTTTCTGAAATGAGTGACAAAAAATATTGACCTTTTTCATGATATTCTAATTTTTTGAGATGTCAAAGCGTGTCAGAGTGAGCGCATCATTTAGTTTTGTCAGCTTTATGAGGCTCAGATCAGCAGCGCCTTTAATCCTGTTAGCCAGTGAGCCAGAGCCAGCAAAACCTGCTCCAAATACACTCATCCAGCCAATAAAGTTCCCACTGAACTGCTCCATCACACCCACACTACATGACTGATCGACAACATCGAGACCACAGCCTGTCACACAGACAGACGATGAAGTAGCGAGGGGTGGACGGAGATCGGTTAGACTGATGCTAACACACATCAATAAACTCTCTCGCTGCATGAATGAGTACATCAGAATGCAGCTGGAAAGCTTTTAATAAGTCCAAAAGCTCTCTACCTGCTGCTGTCCTCAGCCAAAGTCTCTAGATCCTCCCGAGAGTCACAGCTCCTCCCTAAAAATCATCCAGACTCGAGGAAGAAGAGAACAGCGAAGCTTCCTGACTGAGCGCCACACGATGGCCGCGTCTCAAAACCTACTCACACTCCGAGCTAGACATCACTGGCGAGCATTTGGACGGGATCTGCAACTTCTTAGAGAGGCTTGGAGTTTTCCGACTTTTAGAAGAATTTTGCGAGATCATACGCAAGTTCTTCTGACTCGGAACGCGCCTCCTAATGCTCTAAACTGCTGTCCATGTAGGGCGCTCACTAGGCTTTGAGACACAGCCCAAGACAATTTGTTTTCTGTTTGATTAAATAAAAACAAAATTACTTGTTTAGATGCTAAATGTTTTATTTGCGAACTGTAGGGTTATATCAAGGAACTGTTTTTTTTCGATAAAGATATATATATATATATATAATTTTAATTTATTTTGTTTCGTTTTTTTGTTTTATTAGCTATGAATCTTTTTTTAAAATAATGCATTAAAAATTATGTATTATTTAGTTGTACAATTTAAATATTTTAACATTCATATTTTATAATATTACAGAATCTGATTTTTTTTTAAATAATATTTAATTAATTAAAGCCCAGAGCATTTCATTATTGTTTTGTAAATAATAATAATAATAATAATAATAATAATAATTTTCTAACACTAATTATAACATTATGGGTATTAAAAAGGTTATCTATGGGGTTGTATATAGGGAATTGTTACAAATGACGAATTGTGCTGACATGATAACAGGCTTTAATGAAATATTTTCTTTCTATTCGATAATTTCCATTTATGAATGTGAAATAAAAACGTAAAACATAATAAAATATTGAATCCAATCATTTTAGGGACTTGTGAAAGTGACATTTGAAAGTGACATGTGGCCAAGTATGGTGACCCATACTCAGAATTAGTGCTCTGCATTTATCCCATCCAAAGTGCACACATCCCCAGTGATAACTGATAACTGATAACTGATGCCTTTGTGTTATTTCTGTAAAAAGGTTCTTCACAACATGATCTTTACATAGTGTGTGTGTGTGTGTGTGTGTGTGTGTGTGTGTGTGTGTGCTTTGACATTTCGTGCCGTTTAATGTAAATAAATAAAAAATTCAGGATTGTGACTTTTTTTTCCATTTCCATTGTCCTTACTTTTATTTCCATTGTTCCATTGTGTGTGTGTGTATATATATATATATATATATATATATATATATATTATATTCGTTTTTTATTTTTATGTTTCATTATACTTTTTATTTTTATTTAACATTTTAATAAATGTATTAAAAGCAACATTCATGCTTCAATCATGCAACTTTTAATGTCTACAAACTTATTCACAGAGCAGGTATAGCAGATATATTCATAGTATTTGTGAAAAATGCACCTTTTGTAACATATCAGGTGAAGATATTGAACATTTATTTTTCTATTGTCCTTTATTTGTTGTTTTATTTGGGTTGACTTTAAAATAGACATAACAAAAAAATGAAACAAAGCCCTTAATTTAGAACCTCATGATATTTTACTTTGCTTTCAAACCCCATATTTTTCTGAAAAACTAAATTCCATTATTAATCTGTTAATTATTTTAGCAAAGTTTTATATTCATATGTTAAAAATAATAATAATAAATAACATTATATATTACCCTTTGTAACAGTGATCTTAAAATATATGTTGAAACCCTCTCTAATATAAGATCACAATCCTAAAGCTTTTCAAATGTATGTAGCTAGGCTAACTGCCCTAATATTATATAGCACTTTTTTATCCTAGTATTTTTTATTTTATTTTTATGTTCATTTGATGTTTTTTTTTGTTGTTGTTAGTATTCTGTTTTACATGCTTTAAACTGCACAACATTGCCTTATATTTGCCTTGTACATTTTTTATTTGAATGTAATGGAACTAAATAATAATAATAATAATAATAATAATAATAATAATGAAAAACCTTTAATGTCGCACATGAAACGAGTCATCTCAGTTCAGCAGAAAAAAAAGTAAACAAAAGCGACCGCGTCGATTGCATCCTGTCTTCACTAGAGGGCGCTATCCTGCAGCTTTTCTGTCTATTTCCATGAAAAATCACACATCCGTACCAGACAAACTCTCATTAATCTGCCGTAGTTATTTTATACTGTTATTAATAAAGTGACAATCGCATTTTATATCACTGCTTTCCAGTTCTCTGAGTAAACCAGATGTCAAGTCTGCTTATAAAGACAAAGCAGAAACTTAAATGCGTTCAGGCAAATGACAAAGTAATTCACTGGTACTCCACATAAAGATGACCAACGAGCTCAAATGAGTGGATAATGAATGAATAATAGTCCTGGTTTAAGGTCAAAAACTGGACGACACAAAAGCTACGACACTGAATATTAATTAGGTTGGACTGACGTTGCTTAGTAACCTTCTTTGAGTGTCCACTCACGCACCCTCATTAATATTCATGACCAAGACCGCAGCATAGTAGGAGTAGTATATTCATCGCTGAGCCGCATTTGAAACTCGGAACATTTCAATTCCTCCTTCCTGACACGCAAAGGGAAATGTTTGACACGCATATAAAAAGTCCATTCGTGCAACCAACCCCAAACGATTCTGATTGGCTACTTGCTTCTATACGTTGAGTAAAGTAGCACGCATCACGTGACAATGCTTTGCAGTAAGCGTTGCAGAAATTATATATATGTATATATAAATATATACAGGCTCTGTTTTAGTTATAGTTACTCTAAGCTGATTTAAATTTATATTGGCAATGCTAATGTAACCCAAAATCAACCCACCTTAATGAAAAAAGGCAGCATTGCAGCATTACACCATATTAGAGACTAAGTAAGATTTTCAGAATATTTATTTGAATAATTTATGTATTTTACTTAGTTTTGTTTTCTTGTATATTTTTATTCCCCCTTCTGTCGTTCCTGTTTTTATAGCCTATGCTTTTTAATAATACTTGGCAAAAACAAACATACCAACAAACCAACGTTTCACGTGTAAGTGTCGTTTTTCGGCACATTAAAGGCACATTGACGCAATCCAATCATACACAGAATAAGAGACGCCGAGTCCTAAGCTCCGCCCACTTCGACTCCTTCTGTTTTCAGCTCTAGCGGCTTGCATTTCTCCGGGTAGCACTCCACTGACTTTCCTCGCAGAGCGCCACCCATCTTCCCCGCTTTAAACTCCGTCTCCGTTCACCTTTGCATTTGGACGCGCATCCTTTCATCCAGAAGCAGGCAGCAGCCCGAGTGTCTCAGTAGCCGGAACCGTGGGCTTTATAAGGAAATGATCTCACCGGAGCTTAATTTCAATGTATTTACGAGTGACCTTTCACATGACTTCAAAAACCAAGTAAAAGTCGGGCTCTTTGGCTCTGGGGTTGGACTGTCAGTAGTGCTGGGATTCAGCGCCGCTTATGCCTGCTATTACTTGATCTCTGTGGCCAAGGTAAGGTGACTGTAAATCGGCAGCGTTCACATTCATGTCCAAATCAATGGGCTGATTGGGTCATATCTGCAGAGAACTGCCGGCAAATGATGTCATAATGCATCGGGCTGTATTACGTAATTTTAGTCCTGTCAGTATCATCCTCGTGACGCAAGCCTGCACGAGCGCATAGCGGATACTAATGTCATAATGCGGCGTGGAATATGTAGCCTATTAAAGCGTTCATCTGTCAAAGGAACTCATGCTGTTTACTCTCTTGCCGTTATGCACAGGTAAAAAATAGTGCCATAAAACCATATTTCCCCATTTTTACAGCTAAGACGGGGGAAAACATTTGAAGGTAGTGACCTTGCATACTGTATTATATTTCATAGTGTTCTAATGTTCACCACACAGAACAAAACACTGATTGATTTTTAAATATTGATAGATGCTAAACGTTTAGAAGGACACAAATCCTGGGTGATTGTCTTTAGTCAAAGCTCTCTGGAACATTTTTTTTTTATCAAATATATCTGAATGGTGCACACAGAAATATAAAACTATATAATTATAAACTATTTAGCAAATTATTAAAACTGCTATTAAAACTTATTTATGGGCTATTCTATCAAGAGGGTTAAAAGTTTCTTTTCTTGAAGTTCGATCAAAAACTGATTCTATTTATATTATAATAAAACAATACAATATATTTAAAATATGATATAACATTGGTATTATTTATTAATATTATTAATATTATTTAATAATCATAATTATATATATATTATGATTGTTATTGTTATAGTATATTATATTTTTATGATTATAATAATATATTTATTTTACCATAAAACAATACAGTATATTTATAATATGATATAAAATTATTTGTGTTATTTATTAATATTATTTTTTATTATGCATTAACCATAGTTGTTATATATTATGATTGTTATTATAATACTATATTTATTATAATAATAATAATACATTTATTTTATCATATACAATTGTAATATAATTAATAAATATGCATTTTATATTATGATTATGACAATGGTTGTTATCATACATTTACTAAAATGTAGTTTAAATTCGTAAGTATCAGTATTATGAAAATAAATAAATACATTTCTATTCTACAAATATTGTTAACTGTTTCAGGTTTGCTTTCTGAGATAATCACCAATCCCTTTGCTCTTTGTTTTGCAGAAACCCATACTGATAGCTGGAGGAAAGAAGTTTCATCAGTTCCTGAGGGGCAAATGCCCCGTGGTCTCAGAGACGTACTACCCCACGTTCTGGTGCTGGGAGAGCCGGGTGCAAACGCTGCTCAGACCCTTCGTGACCGCCAAGCCCTGGGTCAACTACAGAAAGTG
Organism: Sinocyclocheilus anshuiensis; assembly: GCF_001515605.1. Classification (NCBI taxonomy): domain Eukaryota; kingdom Metazoa; phylum Chordata; class Actinopteri; order Cypriniformes; family Cyprinidae; genus Sinocyclocheilus; species Sinocyclocheilus anshuiensis. The sequence continues at coordinate 1,439,819 of NW_015555703.1, forward strand.
AGCGCATTTCCCTCACAGTCAAAATGGGTTTAGTGCTGTGATTGTGGCAGGATGGCTGTTTAACTCTACAAAGCCCATAAATGCTTTCGACGAAATGCACAATTATTGGTAAAGGATGATAATTACTCTGGCATCTTTCAAAATCAAACCATTTCTAAGACTTAATGTCAGAGGAAGTGGCTGTTAAGTGTTTACGGTGCCAGGTTAGTTTAGGCTCTGAATTTGAATACTTTATTTTATGTAGCTACTATATTAATTATAAGTAGACATACAATATTTGCCATTGGGGTTCTTTAACAGTCCTCAAGTGCAAGGAAGGTTAAGCAACAATAGCAGTCTGTGTCCTTCTGAAGTTAATTTTGCCGAAAGCTGGGTCTACTTAGGCTGTAAGATAATTCAGAATCAAAGCAGGTTTCGCATTTACACTGAAGTTGCCACCGTTTCTCCACTTGAAGACTTGTTTTGCCTTCTTTAACATATGAAAGAGCCCTTGATAGATGATCAGAGAGCTTCTTTCAGCATTCATTTCATTGATTGTCTGATGCAGTAGGAGAGTAGCTCTAATGTTCAGAGGACTCCCGTTCTCAGCAATATAAAGAGAGAAAGAGAAGGTGTAGCTTATATCAGCTTTCCTGTTCTGATGATTGCATGTTATGGGAACTGATGCAAGGAGAGTGGGCAAGTATAGAGGGTCATATTTCACCCCATAACCAAAGCGAAAAAAAAAAAGTCAGTTTTATAGAAAGAAAACATTTTACAAATTCATTCAGTACGTATAAATAAATTTATAGTACTTTTTAAAAAATGCATACTCTGAAAAAAGATGCATGAAATGAAAATATATAGTCTATTTTATATTTTATTATATATTTATTGTATTTTTTAGATGTATGTTTTTCATCATATTGCAAAAAAAATATTGTATTTTTTTTACTTTGTAATTTTTTTACCCTTTCTTACAATTGACTGCAAACTTGCATTCAGATCTGCCTACATCCAATCAATACATTGATTCAATGCAGCTTCACAGTAATAAACATGAAAATAGCAGTATTAATGTTGTAAAATTCTTCATTATGAAAAATTCAGTTGAAAATGAAGAAATTAATAATAGCCTTTTTACTGTACTGTACTTGTACTGTAAAATAAAGTCATTATTATTGTTAATTTTTGTATTTTACATTGAAATTGTATTTTTACCATAATATTTTCTATTCAGTTTAATCGTTTTATTCAATAAGAAATATCATAATTTTCCCATCACAATACAGGAAAAAAATCTGTTGCTACTTCTGTTACATCACAACTTTAAAGCATCTGAGATTTGAACATTGTTTTCGACAAAAAAAAAAATTTCTCAACACTTGCTTTAACTCAGTTTGTTGGTGAAATAGTGTATTGTGTGGTGAATAGCGGCATGTTTATGTTTATCAGTATGTATAAACTGTCAGTAATTGATTTGGTTAAACTGATTCAGTGCTGCAGTGTATCTCTCACTAAACCAATTTAGAGGCTAAAACGGCCCCTGTGCATTTCTGCTCAGTGATCAGAGAAGATGCATGCACGCAAAAACAGTAGCATCCACCGCTCTATTTCGACTCGTCACCTGCACTGCTTTTAGTACAACTGGAATCAATAGTTAATCCGTTGCCTCCATCTCAAAAATGCAGCAGTCGTGAGAGACGCACATGTGTCTGAGTGAGCAAATCTGCTTACGGATCCTGTATGGAATGATCGAGGACACTGTTTGAAGTCAAGGGAGTCTGAGTTTGACCGTCCCAGCAGCTGCACATTCCCATTAGGACGGAAAGGTGTGATGCATGCTGGGACTCACTGACTGCTCTTGTGTGTGATGTCATCCGTCTCTGACACTGCCGCCGAGCTTCAATGCCATGTAGTCAGGTGTGAAATTGGAGCAAAGGAATCTAGGTTGTTGAATGTCACAGACAGTAGTTGTGACTAAATAATCGCAAACAAGTAGTTTGATTTGTGTTTGCTGTACAGCACTTGCAATAGGAGTCTACTGGGCAAGGCTTTCAAAATGCAGCCAATTTAATGTTTTAAACATTAAAACTCACACTTTTTCCTGAAGTATTTTCAAAGTTATATCACATTTATTTAGTGCTTACACATTACAGTTTGTTTAAAAGTTTATAATAAACAGTACTGACGTTACAAAATACTTAAATTGATCAAATTACGGATCACAGACTTAGACAGATGGACAGTTCAACAACAGTTCAGTTTTATTGCAGTGATGAGCAAATGGAGTAATGCAGGTAAGTAAATCAAGGTAATAGCAATTCAGAGTATAGATGGAGAGGTAACTGGTGTTTACTGTCTTTACAGGTGCTGGAGAGATCATAGACATGGAGATGAGGTACCAGGAATGCACACACCTCATCTTCTTTTAGGTAAGTATCCAGGTTATGTCAAACACAGGGAGACTCGGGAACACAGGAGGAAACGCTGGAGACAGGAACTCAGGTGAAATACTGGAGAACGAAGAAGACAGGAACTCTGGAGAATACAGTCTTAACCAGGCAACTAGGGTATCTGAGCTTTGTGCTTAAGTAGGGTGAGTTAACAAGGTGAATGGTGTCAGGTGTGGTTCAAGGCCGACTGAGTGCAGGTGTGGGTCAAGGAGCATGATGAGAACTGTAGTGCAGATGTGACCCAGGAAAAGATCAGAGATATTGACAGTACTCCCCCTCCCGGAAGGTGCGTCCTTGTGCCAAGAAGAGTACCACCAGGGAGTAAGGGTGGGTGCCTTGGTACTGGGAAGGTAACCAAGGAAGTGCCAGCAGACAAGAGTGTCTCCAGGACGGCACCGGTAACTCAGGGAACCAAGGAGGTGCTGACATTACAGGAGACCAAGGAGGTGCCGGCAGCAAAGGAGGCCAGGGAGGTACAGGGGGCACTGGAGACTCAGGGAATACTGGAGACACAGGGGGCACCGGAGATACTTGGAACACTGGAGATACAGATGGCGCTGGAGATACATGGACATGGTAGCCCCCCCCCTCAAATTTTCTTGGGGAATTCTAGGGTGAAAGTGGACTCCGGGTGAGTTCTGGGGTGAGCGGGGCCACTTGGCTGAGCACTGGGGTGAGAGTGGCCTCCTGACTGAGCTCTGGGGAGAGAGTGGCCCAAACACAAATAATTGCTAGAGCCATTACAGACAGCGTTGTAGACTCTGGGATGAGCTCAGGGGCTGGAGCCGACGCTGGAGCGGGCTCAGGGGCTGGAGCCGACGCTGGAGCGGGCTCAGGGGCTGGAGCCGCCCCC
>NW_015555703.1:1444816-1480109 GCF_001515605.1 Sinocyclocheilus anshuiensis
GAGAGCGGGCTCCTGACTGAGCTCTGGGGAGAGAGCGGGCTCCTGACTGAGCTCTGGGGAGAGAGCGGGCTCCTGACTGAGCTCTGGGGAGAGAGCGGGCTCCTGACTGAGCTCTGGGGAGAGAGCGGGCTCCTGACTGAGCTCTGGGGAGAGAGCGGGCTCCTGACTGAGCTCTGGGGAGAGAGCGGGCTCCTGACTGAGCTCTGGGGAGAGAGCGGGCTCCTGACTGAGCTCTGGGGAGAGAGCGGGCTCCTGACTGAGCTCTGGGGAGAGAGCGGGCTCCTGACTGAGCTCTGGGGAGAGAGTGGCCTCCTGACTGAGCTCTGGGGAGAGAGTGGCCCAAACACAAATAATTGCTAGAGCCATTACAGACAGCGTTGTAGACTCTGGGATGAGCTCAGGGGCTGGAGCCGACGCTGGAGCGGGCTCAGGGGCTGGAGCCGACGCTGGAGCGGGCTCAGGGGCTAGTCTCAGCCGCAGACATCACGCCCATGCACCGTTGGCTGAACGTCTGATGCATATGGCCCACAAAATTGGAAACTCTTCAGGAGTTTCGAAGTCGTCATCTGATTGGTTGAATTATACAGGATTTCCTGGAGACGTGTCGCGTTCTTTAACGTTCCACCTGGAAACAAAGATGCCTTGTCGCCAAACACTCATGTTAGAAGAAAGCTGTAGTGTTTACAACTGTGACAATGAGCACTTATCTGGATCAACTAAGCGTTGGATTTTCAAAGTATGTGAAATATGTAAAGTTCGCAGCATAGACTCTTTAAAATACGTGCCAAGAGTTTTACACACCGGTCTGTTATCGTGGGGACATTTCCATGCCCCTAAACACACGGCACAAAATGAAACGTGATTGGTTGCTTTACCTGTCAGTCATATGGCCTCTTGGGCGGTCCTAGACCTTCAGCAGTTCCTAGACCTTCTGCCATCAGTCTGAAGGTCTGGCTACGCGAGACTACTCAGAGGCTGCAGCCGAAGCTGGAGCAGACTCAGGGGCTGGAGCCGACGCTGGAGTGGACTCAGGGGACAACAAACTCAGGGGCTGGAGCCGACGCTGGAGCCGACTCAGGGGCTGGAGCCAACGCTGTAGCCGACTCAGGGGCTGGAACCGATGCTGGAGCCGACTCAGGGGCTGGAACCGATGCTGGAGCCGACTCAGGGGCTGGAGCCAACGCTGGACTGTGCTCAGTGGACAGTGAACTCAGGGGCTGGAGGGAAAGGATGTGGTGTTCTGGAGGAAGATCGACTGAGCAAGAGTGCATAAGGGATATATTGCTCCAATGAGCAGTTGTTAGTATCCCAGGGCATCGAGTATATAATGGTTCATACAAACCTCCATGGAAGATCGTTATCAGCAATTCATCCTCCAAATAGACAGAGGAGGCCAGCTCCAAGAATTCCTCTGCATATTTGGCAAGGGGATGGCCATTTTGTGAGAGGGAGTATAGCAGGTCAGCAGGATGGAGAGGAATGCTTGTACTGCGATCAGTGTAGGTCTGGTCTTCTGTTAATGGATCACAGACTTAGACAGATGGACAGTTCAACAACAGTTCAGTTTTATTGCAGTGATGAGCAAATGGAGTAATGCAGGTAAGTAAATCAAGGTAATAGCAATTCAGAGTATAGATGGAGAGGTAACTGGTGTTTACTGTCTTTGCAGGTGCTGGAGAGATCAAAGACATGGAGATGAGGTACCAGGAATGCACACACACCTCATCTTCTTTTAGGTAAGTATCCAGGTAATGCCAAACACAGGAAGACATGGGAACACAGGTGAAATGCTGGAGAAAGGAAGGAGACAGGAACTCTGGAGAATACAGTCTTAACTCTAAAGGAGACCAGACAACTAGGGTAAGCTGTGTGCTTAAGTAGGGTGAGTTAACGAGGTGAATGGTGTTGGGTGTGGTTTAAGACCGACTGAGTGCAGGTGTGGATCAAAGAGCATGATGGGAACTGTAGTGCAGATGTGACTGAGCAAAAAAAAACGGAGATCGTGACACAAATTCAATTGAACATAAAGAATTAAAACAAATATATAATGTAATTTTACAGTTGTGCTGGAAAATAAAGTGAAGTATTTATGCAGTAGTAATATTTCCTATTTTCTTTCCTATTTTCATTTATTAATAATAAGTATAATTATTATTAATAATAATAATACTAACAACAATAATAATAATTATTATTATTCAAAAATACAACAAACCTTCTTTTTTAATTGCATTTTAATTGTAATATTTTTGCAATAGTAACATTTCCTATTTTCTTTAATATTTTCGTTTATCTTGATACATAATCACAACATTTGTCATTGGTAAACGTGCCAGATTGGTCTCTCACTCTCTGTCTGGCATTTTGAAAGGTGGGATTTACATGTCTATAAAAAACTTTCACACATTCAGAGTGCAGGCTGTTTTTGATGGCAGTGACTGCAGACAGACTTGGTCTAGAGTGCAAATTTAATGATGGCTCTGAAATTACATCGCACACATGTAGCTCTGCATGTCGTCTGCTCGCTGAGAAAGCAGGCTTTAGTGTAGAGCTGTAAGACAACACGAGAGCCCTTTGACACAGATTCTCTCCACAGCGTCTCTGGAGGACTCAGCCACTACCAGCAGAGTCATGATGAGGCCAAATAAAACAACAGAAGAGTCCATCCTTCATTTTTGTGGAAAACATCATATATGTTTACTGGATTTTCAGGGAAAAATAAAAAATACTGGTTTCTAGCTTTGCATCAGTACTATGGCACAGGCCCCCCCAACAAAAAAAAATGTATGCCCATATTTTTAGTTATTTGAATTCTTTGTCTCTTACAAGGGATTGTACATAAATATCTGCCCGATTAAAAAAGGGTCTAGCAACACCCCTGCTGACCCCAGTCTTTTGAATGGAAGTGTATATCTATACATTTACATTTATTCACATAGCAGCTGACAAATGTCATAACATGTACAGTAAGCAATATATCATAAAGGTGCTAATAGATCCACCATAAATGGAATATATTAGTGATTTTTGATAACCGATGCTAATGTTAACAACAGCATGTGCCATTGAAAACTGACAATTATGTAGTACGTATTCATAATTATCTAAAATATGCCATAAAATGTAAAAAAAAAAATGTAGAAACAATTTTCACTCAGAAATGGCTAAATCTCACAAATATTTACCAATTATCAGCAAGTAATACATTGAATAAAAATTTTTGTGAATTTTTTGAAGTATAAAGACTGAAATAGTAGCTTCTTGTTAAACATGCTTCAAAAATGTTTTATTTACAATTTTGAAAAGTCATTTGTATAATCAGTGTGCTATAGTCATTTTATACTATGTTTTATGTACAATTATTTTAGACAGTGTAGCAATTGAAATTCACATTGCTCAAATTGTACCACATTTAATTTAAAGGCAGGGTAGGTGATTTGGTTCAAAAACATTTTTTGTTATGCTGGTTGAAAGTCTCGTCACATCCTGACAACAATCATTAAGTTAAGAAGGCATAGGACCATAAAATGTTCATCCAATCATATACCTCGTTCTGAGGGCTACGATAGGCTGTCCTACCTGGCTGTCAACAATGTATTTGCATACTTCCATGCACCCTGTTCGCACAGACATGAAATGTCATCGGCGCGTTCCACCCGTCCTGTGTGCGTTCATGTGTTTTGGAGGCGTGGCTCTGGAGAGTGATTTTGCAGGGGGGGTGAGATCTTATACTTTCAAAGCTAGCTTACTATTGCTAGCCTCTCCGAAATCACCTACCCTACTTTTAACACATGTTATCAAAAAGGAGTGATTTACAATAATGCTGATGTGTCGGTATTTCAAATTTCTATTTATTCATTATTTTGAATCAAACATCATTTTAAGTAGTTATATTTTACTGATATACTTTATTGATATATATTCTACTAATATATTTTGTTACAAATACCAAATATTTTATGCTCTCAGTCAGCTACAAGTAGATTAGTTTGATAGTTCTTTAGATAATCATTTCAGTCAGGATCTCCATCACTAAATATAGAGTTTCAAACTCAGATATGGGTTATTATACATGCTTAAGCATTAAAGTTAGTTTGCATATAAAAGCACAAACTGTTTTAAAAGCATTTGCACATAAGAACAAGGCACATTATTTTGTTTCCAATCCAGTTTCATTCATACTGTACATTTTTAGTGGCTTAAGAGGCCGCTGTGGTGTGTTACGGATTGTACTACCATGGTACTTTATGGTACTTTTGTTAGTTGAGTTACATTCCTATAACAGTTTCTCTCTTTGTACTATTTATGAGCGCTTAAGCTAGTATTAACACACAATTCCACAGTTTCACTGAATGTTAAATCCAAGCTGTTCTGTGTGTCCGGCAGTGAGCTCATTACAGCACCAGATGGAGGCCAGATCTCTCTGGATTGGTTTGACAATGATGAGAGCGCGTCCCACCCGGACCAGTCCACGCGCCCCACTGTGCTGCTGCTCCCGGGACTGACGGGCACAAGCCGTGAATCCTATATTCTACATATGGTACAGCAAAGCCGGGATCTGGGCTACAGGTGAGCTGCCTGGTTCACAGCCTTTAATTTAGAAAAGGGTCATGCTTGTTCTCTTGACAAAGAATGCTTGTTATACTATGGAAACATACTGTAATTTTACACATCACAAATAAGCAATTTCCAGTCCAGTCACAATGAAAAATAATAGCACATCTAGGGTTGCCAGATCCATGGACAAAACTAGCCCAAATAGCCAAACCTCTGTCACTCCCATACCTAAAAAAAAACTTAATTTAGCTGTCAAATTAAACTTACTGGCACAATGACTCACTGACTTCAGAAGCAAGTTGAACAGACTACTTCTATGATACTTGTGATATTCGTAAGGTGATTTTTCATCCTTTTTTATGACTTGCACATCATGTTTGTGAATTTGTAATTATTTAAAGCTCATTTCAATCATGACAACTCTCTGAAGATTTTAGCATGGTGATGGATATGACAATGTTAATGTACTTGGTCTTGGCGGAATAGATCTGCTACGCTGCTGCTGAATCGCTGCTGCTGTTGGTTATTGCTGTAGTTGTAGATTATTGCTGCTGCTGCAAGCAAGTACAGCAACTTGCTACTGCCAATGCATACGGCGATACGGTGCCGTGAGTATTTAAGACATACTGCTATAACCCATACCAGATCTATACAGGTGGAGCTGGGTAAGGTGGAGGGTTTCAGAGAAACTCTGAAAGCGCACTGCAGGAATCTCAAGTGAATGCTAGCCAGCCATATAAATGCAAGGCAGTAATTTCATTGGCTGCATATGCAGCATGAATCAGTCAGCTTGTGCCCAGTCGTTTAACTCTCTGAATATCATCAGTTACCATAACAACCAGTCACCTGCGCCATCTAGAATTTCATGACTGAACTATATATTAATATAGATAAACTGATGTGTGGCCACTGATGTGTTGTATGCTTATATCAGATATTTTACAACAGCTTTGCACCTGAGTCATCCCATCACAATTTCTTCAAAGTTTCAATAATGCACAATTGTGTTCTCCTTCATCTTCAACTTGAACTCTACCTGCAGGTGTAGTGCACTTCAGAAGCAACATAATTTCCATTAGCTGTGCATATTTTGTACTGAAAGATTCAGAAAGGCTTGAACGGATGCTTTTGTAAGCTTTATGCCACACCTGCGCCAGAACATGTGTAGCTGCGTTGTAGATCCATGCATTATGCGTGCTTACAATAACCCTGGAACATCTTTGTCAGACTCCACTTCTGAAGCTGCCAGTCCATGTAGACAGAAAGAGAGAGAGAGAGAGAGAGACAACAAACAGCTGAACTCTGTATTAAAGCCTTCAGGGATGCAGAGATGGGCACTTTCTCTCCTTTTGGGCATCTGTCAGGAGCTCATTCTTGTAAACCTCGAGAGGCATGAGGCAGTGGGGGCTACAGCAGCTCACTCAGCATTTTTCTTTGGCCTGTTCTCTGCTTAATGAATTGCAGCTTTGACCAGCTTTGCAGCTTAGCTAAGAGCAACTTTCCATGCCGTAGCAGAAAACGGCCCACCAGCCACTAAAGGTACACTAACACACAAGCAGTGACACATGTTAGTAGATGTAAAAAATGATGCTAAAAGCAAAGCTTAAATTACTTTTTTGTTATTTTGTCAGATAAAGTGCATATAAATTATATTGTGGCGTCTTAAGCTAAATGAAGTGATAATCTGCAGTCAAAATCAATGGAGATGCGATGCAGCACTTATTACATAACAACTGACCAATAAATACATTTTTATGAAAACAAAGAGACAGCGGAGTAATATGAGAGGTGTGAAACTAGAAAAAAGTTTTAACAGTTTAGCAGTCATTGCACAACAATATTTGACCTCTGAATACCATGACTGACCAATCAAAATCAAGTATTCCACAGATCTGTGTAATAATATGCATTATTATGTTCTGGGACACCTTTAGAAAGGTAACAGAGTTGACCATTTTTGCCATGTATTACAATCCTTGTGTACAAGGTCAGGACACCACAGATTTGTTATTGAGAACTAAAACTAAAACCATAAAAAAACAAATAAATAAGTAAAAAAAAAAAAGTTACTTAAAAACAGACTAACTAAAAATAGAATAACATTATTCGATATACCTTCTTTTTTTGTTTAACATAAGAAGAAAAAAAATGTTTGAAGCAAGTGGTGAGTAAATAAGGACAACATTTTCATTTTTTTGGGTGAACTATCCCTTTAAAACAGAAAAAATATTAATAGAATACTCATAAAAACTATAATAGCAAATCAATGATACAAAAATAACACTCATGCTATTATAAAGCACACTTAACTCTGATATTTTCACAAATCTAATAGTATATTGTTTAATACAGAAAATCTTGCCTACTAAACAAGAACAAAATGACAGAACACTGCCACAGTGCTCTCAAAATATGTTTAAACATGGCATTAACCATTTCTGTCTCTGTCAGGTAGTCAGAAACATTAAAACTTGAAATGCATGCACCTGAATGGTTTGTGGGCAACAAGTACAATCACAAGGTACTTTCTGAATACAAATAAGGTAGCAATTAAACAAGAAAGACACGTAAAGCTCTTTGAATGCAATTTTCTAATATTATTTTTATACTATGGAAGTCAGTGGGAACCAGAAACTGTTTGGTTCCCTACACTGTAAAAAAAAATTCCATAAAATTTACCGTAAAAAATGCGGTAGCAACGTTTTAGGTTTTACGGTTTTAACTTAAATTTACAGTTAAATACCATAATTTCATTAACTGATATAATGTTAATATACCAACCTATTGAAGTAATGAAATATGTTTTGTACCTTTATAATACACTGATAACCACCAAATGCAGGTGGTGATGAGAAAGTCACATGATGAACCAAAGCCCATCACAAGCAGCTTTTAAATAATAACATATATAGAAGGTGCACAGTGTCATTCACACAAACACTAAACACCATCATGGTAACACGCATGAAACTGAAATAATGCAATAAACATTAATGTAACAACATTAGGTGTAACACACAACCCTAATATACAAAACTGATAAGAAAAACTAAGAAGAAACATAGTTATTTCAACAAAAAAACATAAAATTTGAAATGTAACGCAGGGAATTCTGGGAATGTCAATTTACGGTTATTCACTGTAAATTATACGGTCTTTTTCACTTCCAAAAAACCGTATACTACCGTAAAATTATTGTCCAATACATGTAATGTCCAATACAGTTTTTCACCATATATAGTAGGGGTAATTTACCGTTAACCATTTAACAGGTTTTTACTGTAGCATTTTTACAGTCTTTTACCGTTAAATTCATGGTCATTTTTTACAGTGTATATTCTTCAAAATATCTTCTTTTGTATTCAACAGAAGAAAGAAACGCATACACTTTTGGAATAATGTGAGGGTGAGCAAAAACGGAGTTTTCATTTTTGAGTGAACTATCCCTTTAAATGAAAGAAAGTTCTGATTATGAGATTATATAAAACCTGTGTAAAGAATGAGAGCAGAAAAGCTCCTAGAAGTAGTCAGACAAGGCCTGCAAGCTCTACTGGTCCTGGAGGAATGTAGTTTGGCTGTACAGGTTGACATGTTACATATTATATCAGATAACTCTGGTCTTGCTTTTATCAACTACATACATGTACCGTGTGTGATAAACAGGCAGTGAAATGGGGGGTTATTGGCCTCTTCAAAGCTCCCATGTGCAAGGAAATTATAGAATTTGAGTTCACAACAGTTATACACAATAACAATTAATATCATTTAGGGACATGACTTTGAGAATAATCTAATGACATGATCCAGTGAATACAGAGGATGTTAAGGCTAGCATCACTATTACTAGAACAAACCTCTAATTCTTTGGCACATAACTCATCAACAAGAGATTTATGATATAATCATGCAGCTTGTTGAGAAGAGGTGTGCTGTTACATTTCTAAGTGAACTGATTTCCATCTGTCAACCACCAAAGCCCTAGCAACCTTGTAACAATGTGTAAAAACCACCATTGGTGTAAGTATTGATCCTCAGGGCAGGATCTGACAGAAACTCAAGCTGACCCGGCAGCATGACCAGACCTCCAAACAAACTGACCCGATGGAAATGCTGTGGTGGACTCGAGGTCAGCAGAACTACAAACAAACCTGCTTTCAAACATCATACAGCTCTTCCCTCAGGAGCAACCAGACTAGGCTGGCATAGGAAAATGATAACAGTTAAAGGAAAACGCTCACGATAAGTGATTTCAGAGAAGTTTTTAGAGTGTGTTTATTCATTAGAGGGCAGAAACGATGTAAAATGAATTTGGTTGTTATTAGCAGGCTTCCCATGGTTATGAAAAACCTGGAAATATCAGCAAAGTTTAAAATGTAAAGTAATATTCAAAGTTTATATTAGAAGAATTGACTCTGAACTGCTGAATTATTGATGGGCATTAATACAAGTACATTAATCTGTTTGCCCTGTGTCTATTTAATGTGCTTATCTCAGTTTGTGATCCCTAAAATGCTTGTGTAAATGTAAGAACCACTTACATTTGTACATTTATTCATTTTGCAGATCACTTTACAAGTCGCTTTTATCCAAAGCGACGTACACATGAGTGACATACTTCCTTAAACTACTAATGAAATATCTTGTTTAGAAATACAGACCATTTCTATTTTTTTGAACTTGTCAGTAAGAGTGTGGTGCAGTGATTTAAAACTATAATACAGTCAACAAAACTGGAAGTACTTTATTTAAATAAATGGATGCCTTTAGAACCAATCAGAATCAAGAATTCAGCCATGGACAAAAACTGTCAAATGGACCATTTCTATGAGTCCTCTCTTGTGTTTTTCAGATGTGTGGTGTTCAATAACAGAGGAGTATCGGGTGAAAAGTTACTGGTAAGGAGAATCTTTTATCTCCTCTGTGTTTTGTTCAGCTTTCTTTGTTTAACTTAAACCAAAACATTGTTACGTTGAGCTCTGGCACAGGTGACATACTTCTGTCAGCATGAATATTACCAAATATATGGAGCTTGAGTCATTCGAATTAAAGTTATGTAATATTTGTTGTGCGAATAAGCCTTGTATACGAGAGCCTGTCGATAAATCCTTTCCTCTGACTCATGAACTTTGTTGGAGCTCAGATGATAATGTTTCTCCGTGTGTATTTGCCATCAGAAGAGGCTTAAAATCCCTGCAGTAATACTTCATGTCAGAGAGCGAGTGATAATATGCTTGAACAAGTTGAAATGTGTCGAGAATGTGTTCATAAAAACCTTTGCAAATGCATATGTTTTCCCATTGAAATAACCTTGACCTCTATAGCTTGAAGGACAACTCTTAAACTTATATATATATATACAGTATCTCACAGAAGTGAGTACACCCCTCACATTTTTGTAAATATTTTATTATATCTTTTCATGTGACAACACTGAAGAAATGACACTTTTCTACAATGTAATTTAGAAGTGCCCACGGAGCTCTGGTGAACTCCATGCCCAAGAGGGTTAAGGCAGTGCTGGAAAATAATGGTGGCCACACAAAATATTGACACTTTGGGCCCAATTTGGACATTTTCACTTAGGGGTGTACTCACTTTTGTGGCCAGCGGTTTAGACATTAATGGCTGTGTGTTGAATTATTTTGAGGGGACAGCAAATTTACACTGTTATACAAGCTGTACACTCACTACTTTACATTGTAGAAAAGTGTCATTTTTTCAGTGTTGTCACATGAAAAGGTATAATAAAATATTTACTCTGTGAGATACTGTGTATATATATATATATATATATATTTATTTATTTAAAATAATGGTAAGAAATATACATAATATATTAATTAATATTAATTACATAATATAATTTTTTATATGTAGTACTTAAAGCACACAAAATATTTGTATTCAATTGAAATAAGTTTAGCCAGAGACCCTCAGCACACCACTTTAAAAAATCAGTAAATCTCATTAATATACTTGAGATTAAATATCTTTATTAATACCTTAATACTTAATATTTCACTTTATACCTTATATTATCATACCTTAATAAAGTTGATTAAGGTATACAAAATTCAATACAAAATTTGGCAGAGAATACACCAAACTTTGTATGATATTTAAGGCTATAGCATAACATATTTTGCATCCCATTATTTCAAATAAAATATCAAACTCTTTTCTGAAGTTTCAACAAATGCTTTTCAATTAAAATGAAATTAATTTTATGAGTTTATATTATAATATATCAGTGCAAGTGCATACAGATGATAAGATCACTTCGAGATAACGTTCATACTGTAGACTTTATATAAACCACATTCATGCACTGAGACTGTAAGATTCCCTGAGTATATATAAGGATGATATGAGCTTTGGTGTGTTTGTGTGTAAGAGCTCTTTCTCTCTCTCTTATGAATATATATCCTGTGCTCTAGACGCCTAGGACTTACTGTGCAGCGAACACAGAGGATCTGGAGGTGGTCATTGAACATGTCCAGCGGACCATTGACAAAGCTCCGCTCATGGCGGCTGGGGTTTCTATGGGCGGGTGAGTTTAACACACATACAGGGGTTTATCCTGCCCTTAAATGGGAATTCAGCTGCTATGATCATCACACATACCAGGACACTCTAGCACTGTTTTTTTCCACTGATCTGAACTTTATAGTGCCTTTAATTAAATAGAGAGGCAGCATGCATTTGCCTTTGTGAAATACTCTACCATTCAAAAGTTTGGGTCTCTTCTACTCACCAAGGCTGCATTTATTAGTTAAAAAAATACAGTAAAACAGCAATATTGTGAAATATTTTTACAATTTAAAATAACTGTCTTTCATTATAATATATTATAAAGTTTAATTGATTGCTGTGATCAAAGCTGAATTTTCAGCATCATTACTCCAGTCTTCAGTGTCACATGATCCTTCAGATATCATTCTAATATGCTGATTTGTCGATCAAGAAACATTTGTGACCCCATAAGGGTAAATTTTTCGAAATTAAGATGTATACATCATCTGAAAGCTGACTAAATAAGATTTCCATTGATGTATGGTTTGTTAGGACAGGACGATATTTGGTCGAGATACAACTATTTGAAAATCTGGAATCTGAGGGTGCAAAAAAATCAAAATATTGAGAAAATCGCCTTTAAAGTTGTCCAAATGAAGTTCTTAGCAATGCATATTACTAATCAGTATTGTGCAGTATCGTCTACTACTCATACTATACTTCGTTAATAGTTCATCTATTACAAATGTGCAAAAAGGAAACAAACCCATACACAACTGAAACATTGCTGTTTCCATAAAAAGCATTATATAATAATGTTCATTCCTGACTTGTATTATAAAGTGTTCCCAGTTCATGCTTTGTTCATGCATTTATTTCCCTGTCATTTGATGCAGATGAAATTTTCCAAAGCCTCACAGCATCATTTCACCCTAAATTTATACCTCTTTCTAAGTAAAAGCTGAGTTGGCAGCACAGTGCTCTAATCCGCTCTGTCTTACGGAAGGAAAAGTGTCAGCTTCATACGGCTTATGTATATATATGTGTGTGTGTGCAGGGCCGTAGCTGAGGTATGTGGGGCCCCGGTGAAGGTTGTACCTGTGGGCCCTATTTGAAATTGTGTAAATAGGCTAGCACAGATAAATAAATAGAACAAAGATGCAAATTAAATTTTTTTTTTTTTCACTTTTAGCGGTGTTCATGTACAGAATTGTAATCAACGAATGTAAAAGCATTGCATAGTCTTTACTGTTTAAATTATATATAGATTAATCCTTGTTAAAGCTACAAAATCCAAGTTATTCAAGAGCAGTGAGTAATTTTCTCTCTCTCTCTTTTTTCTTGGATTAACATTAACGATACAGACAGCAGCTAGTAAATTCGGCGCAGTCACTTGCATGTATCCAATATAATGAAACGCATCTTTATCAACTGTTTATGTTCACTTATGACATAACCACCAGTTTTCGAGGATACTCAGCAAGACGGGTATTTTGAGAATTTTGTAATGTATTTGTCCGTTCAAGCGCAATAAGACACAAAAGAGAATCGATTCTGTGGTTGCGCACAGCATGCGAGTACTAAATTAAGTTCTTTCACGTCTTCTTGCACTTGAATGCTTTAAAATCTCTTGAATGTTTAAACTGGCAAGGCTTAAAAACACATGCAAATGATAAGCTTTCGTGACGACACGCAACAGTGACTGATCGCACAGTCCATCAACTGTCCTGAGCGTCTTTATGAGTACATCTCATATCTTGACACCCTGCAGGATGATGCTGGCGAACTATCTGGGTCGGAAGGGCTCTGAGGTGCGTCTGAAGGGAGTGGTGGTTTTCTCGGCAGGCTGGGATGTGTTTGAGTGCACGGCTTCACTGGAAAAGCCCCTGGACCGCTTCCTCTTCAACTCCTACCTCACCAGCTGCCTGCAGGCATCTGTGGACCGGTCAGTGGTAGTCAGAGGGCGATAAACCCGGCTTAATTCACCGTAGTCTAGTGTGTGTGTAGTGACGTCGCAGAGGACATTGTCCTCGACTGCCCCTCTGTTTGGGTCTGATCTCTTTTTGAGTGTTACCAAATGTGCCAAATAAGATTAAATGGAATTTATGTATTTTGCTTCAGTTTCAGAACAGGCTGTTGAAATGAATTGAACACTTTGCACATAAGGGGCTTATTCTACTTTAATTAACTCTTAATCAGCTCATCAAAAACTTACAAAAAATGCAATGGTACCATGGTACAGTGTGTTTGATATACAGTAGTCAACATTTGAAGTGGATCAAAACCTTTCATCAAAGTTGTCCTAAAACCAAAACAATACCTGTTCTTGTCTTAGGACAACTTTGATGGACTTTTTTGATCCACTTCAAATGTTGACTACTGTATACCATGATACTACTGAATGGCTGTCTGAAATAGAACACTAGCGTACTACTCGAACTATATGTGTAGTATGCAGTATACTGTGCACAGTATACACATTTTCTGTATGCATCTATTAACCAAATAACCTTCTACATTTGCAAGAGAGCACATTACGTTGGGTACGCTCTCCCACAAATGCCGTGCACTCAACTTGACCTGCCATTTCTAGTGTTATGGATCAACCAGAATTAACGTCAGCCACAAATTTGACATCTCTTTCATTTTTCATTTGATTGGGCAGCTAAACACATTTTTACACAAAATTAAATTCAAAATGCAAAATAACTTTTGTAAGGGTTGACATCTCTGAATTGAATTTGCAATATGATTTTTGTAACATTTGTCACTGCATAATTTGTACTGTTTCACATACTATTTTTAAGAATTAGTATGCAGTACAGTGTATGCTGCACAGAATACAATTGAAGAACCATATTTACCACATGGTAAAAAAGTTTCCAAATCTAAATGACCTTGTTTTTTATGCCTTATTTATATCCATCCATCCATTTTCCAAACTGCCTGTCCTATGTTAGTATTTGAATAATGTGCTTAAAGGAATAGTTCACCCAAAAATGAAAATATGCTAAAAATGTACTCTTCCCCAGACCATCAAAGATGTAGATGAGTTTGTTTCTTCATGGAAACAGATTTGGAGAAATCCATAATTCCATCACTTGCTCACCAATGGATGCTCTGCAGTGAATGGGTGCCGTCAGAATGGGAGTCCAAACAGCTGATAAAAACATCACAAGTAATCCACAGACTGATTCTGATGGCACCCATTCACTGCAGAGGATCCATTGGCGAGCAAGTGATGTAATGCTACACTTCTCCAAATCTGGTACCTTGAAGAAACGAACTCATCTACATTTTGGATGATCTGAGTGAAAGAAAATTGTCAGCAAATTTTCATTTTTAGGTGAACTATTCCTTTAATTATATCATTATTACGATACAGTTATGAATACGTTCTTGTTATATGAAGATTATCCCAATCCTCATTGTGACATTTTCCTCTTTTCTTTATGCAGTCACAGAACCATTCTTGAAAAAAAATATGACATAGACCATGTGATGAAGGTGAGTTATTCATTCTGACTTACACAGTATTGTGTCACATTTGTCACATGTTAATGTAATAGTATTATTGCTTGCATTCCACAGGCTAAGACAATCCGAGAGTTTGATGAACGTTTCACATCAGTCATGTTCGGTTATCCATCCAATGACGACTACTATCGAGACGCGAGCCCCATTCACAAGATCAAGTCTGTGCAGGTGCCAATGCTGTGCCTCAACGCAGCGGACGATGTCTTTTCCCCCAATCATGGTGAGTCGGCCAGATTTATTAGGGCTGCGTGAGAGACTATAGCCCATTATAAAGTGTATTTTCCTTCAGTGTTAATTTTGACAGCAAATTTAGATTTAGTTTTAGTCATATTCTTTTGACTAAAATGCCATTTAGTTTTAGTCATAAATCGTTCTGAATGAATCTCTTCCCAAATCGTCTCTCCCTAACATTTTCGTCTCGTTTTTATTCGTTGACGAAAATGTCAATAGATTTACGTCATAGTTTTTGTCATTCAAAAAGAGTTTTAGTTCGTTATCGTCTCGTTGTCGTCGGTGAAAAAAATGAAAACAATTAACACTGCTTTCCTTATTTTTAAGAAAATGTGACATTTAAGTTTAGGGCTGAAGTGAAAGAAACTTC
Organism: Sinocyclocheilus anshuiensis; assembly: GCF_001515605.1. NCBI lineage: Eukaryota > Metazoa > Chordata > Actinopteri > Cypriniformes > Cyprinidae > Sinocyclocheilus > Sinocyclocheilus anshuiensis. The sequence goes on from NW_015555703.1 coordinate 1,460,025, forward strand.
AATTTGGCCCAGCCAGTTGACTTTATCCCATCCATGTTGAGCTAAAAAAAGGTCTTTCTTCTTCAGCCTTTCCAGTGGAGGCGGTGAAGCAGAACCCCAATGTGGCCCTGCTCATCACCTGTCACGGCGGCCATATTGGCTTTCTGGAGGGTCTGTGGCCACGGCAGAGCACCTACATGGACCGAGTTTTTCGCCAGTTCACCAAGGCCGTGTTTGAGAACGGCAGCAGTCTAGATGATCTCCACTGACCTTCTCTTTCCATTCCCTCTACAGTCATGAGCAAAAAAATCTGTATACATTTCCAAAATGAAGGGCACAGGTTCACTTGAGGGCCAGGATTGTTTTTTTTAGTCTGTTCATTTATTTATTTCTTAATTTTAGTAGTTTTATTTGATTTGCATTCATGCAACAGAAATTCTTCTTTGGGTCTCACACGTTCCATCCGTCCATCCATTGCTGCACTTATTTGTTTCTTAATTGCATGTCTGTGTATGACTCTCTTAATTATGTATTTTTAAATATGACTAAACATCCACCTGGACCACTGAATCACTCACTAGGTGATATTACTCAACATGAATCCACATGAGAGAGAGAATGTCCAGAAAAACATAGTTTATAGCCCTGAAACCTATTAGGAGCATGTCCAGGTTCACCACTAAATCAAAATTAAAAAATGCAAATATATGTTTGCATAAAGAAAAATGAAGCTTAATTTTAGAAATACTAATTTTTTGACATTATTCTCAAGAGTACATTTCCCCTTATCCTTTTTGCATATAATGCGTTATTAAATCACCATTAATTAATTTCAAATAGTGCCATGATGTATACTTATAATAGCTTTGCTTTTAGAAAAAAAAAATATATATATACATATATACATTACCGTAACCCTATGAGTCTGTAAGATCAAATCTTAAGTTAAGCATTAATTGCTTCCTCAGAAGCAATTTTTAAATAAAGAATTTTTTTTTTAAAATTGTTAAAAATTGTCTTTGTTCTGTTGATGTGTCTTTAAAGTATCTTAAATGTCTAAACTAACTAACCCCACTTTCTTTGTTTCATGTTAGTTTGTGTTTTTATGGCAAAAAAAAACAACAAATAAAGATTGTATCATCACAGTTTTTATTTTTCATAAGAATGTACCGCATGCACTTTTTTCTCATTTATTACTGTTATATTGACATAGTTTAACATTAATCATATTTTTGGACTAGGAATGTGAAAATTGCACTAATTTGAGTTAAAGTCACTTAACCTGTGTAGCCCTGTAAGTAAAGTGTGTTTTCTTGAACCGGACAGACGTGGCTTCAAGGATTCTGTGAATGTGAAAATGACTTGAGCTACTGTTTGTCTAAACTAAAATATGCTTGCTTTGAATTGCTTTTTTATATGATGGTGCCATTGAAATCCTACTAACAGCTCCTTAAATGATCTAAAGTATGAGAAAAAAAAAAACTGGAGCAATTATTAGTTATGTGAGAATGACAGGAATAGTGATGGCAGTGATATTATGAGGAAGCTCTTTATAATAAACGATGTAACTATCTGTTCCCGAATATAATTGTATGTAGGGATTTTCATGGAGGAATGATATGATGTCCAGAACTAGACATTAGTTATTGAAACCTATGAAACCGCCCAGCTATGTGTTGTATATTGACCTTTGTCTGCTTTTATGACGGTGCTGCTTCATATTGCGCTTCTAACTGTCAGCCGCATTTGCTCCTGTAGACTTAAAAACGCTTTCCTCTCTGCTTCCCGTCCATTCTGTTCCTGAGAAGCATGTGTCACTGTTCTAAGTGTCTCGAGTAAATGTACTGACATGCATCATATAACCTGTAGCACAACAGACATATTTTTCCATGAAGATTGTGTGTTGAACATGTGCAGCAATAAGATTTGAATACAAGATCTATGTCTATGTAGATATGTATATATGCACATGTACTTGTATGGATTATAAGTGCATTTGTGGTCTTAAATAAATGATGGAATTCAACCGTAAAGTTTTTCTTTATAAATATATTAGTGATGTGGCAATTCTTAATTATTTGATGATTAATTCACTATGCCCTGTTGTAATCTGAATCTCACAGTCAAATATCAAATAATGAAATGCACTTTTCATGAATACAGTATAAAATAGACCTTGCAGGTCCATTTTATTCTTTTTTAAAAGGCAGGGAAAAAAATTCAAAAGGAAGACAGATTAAATGTAAAAAAAAAAAAAAAAATGAAATGATTAACAGGGTTTAAATTTTTCTAAATAAATCTGTGACTGGATTAAATCTGGGTTTTTAGTTATTTATGAACATGAATTATAGAAAACTATTTGATTGCTCATTTTTCTCACAATAACTTGAGTAACGGAGCTGAATATTTGAGCTTGACTTGATATAGTCAAAACATCAATTTGTACAAAACCTAAGAAAATGAAATTATTTACTTAAGAATGGAAGGCAAGACACCCCATAACTAACAATAGATATTAGCATACTTCCCCAGTTGATTGATTACATTAATGGCAAAAAAATATTTAAATACATAAATGTTTAAATATACAAATGAGGCATTATCTAAATAAATATGCAATAAGTTGTAAACATTTCCAGAACAGAAATCAGAACTTGTTTTATCTTGTTAAAATATTACAGAGGGGATTTTGGACTTCTTTTTATCATTCCATAAATCAGAAAATACTGTCAACAGCCATAAAAACAATACATTTTCACAGTGTTTTTAGGAATAAAAGGTTGTATAGAATCAGGGGTTATATGAACAAACCCCTCTGTAAAAAGCTTCAGAAAATACAGTAGATTGGAATAAAACTATGAAGTGTGGATAAGATAGACAAATTGCATTTTGGATGTTTTCTTTCCACCAGCCTGAAACAACATGTTATGAGAAGTCAAATAGCCCAAAATCCCAACACTGACCGGTGCATGAAAGTACAATGTTTTTGCCTGTAGTGTCTCGCCTCAATCACAAATATGCCGTCTGAACAGCTGTGAGCATAACTCGCATATCTACATCCGTGCTGATAAACTTCAGATGAGCTCCATACAGACATTGTTTGTTTAGAGGAACTTTGACCCACATTCCCTACCAAGTCCTTTTCTGTTTTAAATCTCATCCAGAGAAGACAGACTGCTAAACTCATGAATGTATAGCATATCTAGCAGTCTGCTACAGCCTAATTATACAAATCTAGCCAGATGGAGAAGTCATTACCAAGAAGACGAGTGTGACATTAACATTATCAATATATCTTTGGTTAATATGTTGTTCCTCAGAGTGTTTATGTACAACATAATGTTTCACTGAAAGTAAACAAGTGGAAATGTACAATTGTACTACTATGTTTTTGGACTTGTTCTTTGGAAATATACCATAATATTCTTTGAATTACCTTGAATAAAGCAAACCCTGTTGAAAAAAACAGCATATGCTGGATAGGTATGTTTTGACGCTGGGATGCTGGTTTAAGCTGGTCCTTTGCTCGTTTAAGCTGGTCCGTTTGCTGGTTTATGCTGGTCCTTTGCCAGCACATGACCAGCATAAACCAGCAAAGGACCAGTATAAACCAGCAAAAGGACCAGCATAAACGAGCAAAGGACCAGCATAAACCAGCAAAGGACCAGTATAAACCAGCAAAAGGACCAGCATAAACGAGCAAAGGACCAGCATAAACCAGCAAAGGACCAGTATAAACCAGCAAAAGGACCAGCATAAACGAGCAAAGGACCAGCATAAACCAGCAAACGGACCAGCTTAAACGAGCAAAGGACCAGCTTAAACCAGCATCCCAGCGTCAAAACATACCTAACCAGCAGCATATGCTGTTTTTTTCAACAGGGAAGTACCATGGTATTACCATCTGATTCCAGTACTTTAGCATGGCACAGTCATTGTACTTATTTGTAATAAACAATTATCTTCAATTCTTTTTACTTTTACTGCATATATTTTAGCCTTTTATTATTAGCCAGTATGTCTGTTTCTAACAGAGCATATGTTATATCTCAGATGTACCAAAGTGAGGAAACTGTGAATTTGTGTGTGTTTAGGCATGTAAGTAGGGCATCTGGGCTCTTCTGACTATAATAGGATGTACCAATGCATCAAAACATTTGGCAGACAAAGCCAGATGTATTTTGGACTCTGTGTTTCACACTTCACCCGAGCGCCTCACTCGAAAACCACATAAAAACCACCCACAGGCTTTCACCCTTGACAGTCATCATGAGGATATCTTGACAAGCTGAGTGGACTGATAAAGTGTCACACTGCTTTAATAGGGTTAAAGTTCACTACTTCTCTTGGGTTGAACCGTGGTGTGATTTTATACAGAATTCTACAATATTGAGGACAGAGGTGACTGCATACAAGGTTCATAGTTGGTTGATGATTGATGGTTTCACTCAGCAAATTAGCACAGCAAACATATAAGACTGTCTTATGGAAACAGGACATTATAAATGTGTCAGAACAGTTTATAGATAAAACAGTAAATAGATAAAAACAGTATAATAGTATAGCATTTTGCTTGAGTGCGAAAGATTTCCCAAAGTCGATCTTTCTCTTTCTTTCTTTCAATATACAGACAGTAACAGTTAACAAAGATAAATAATGATAAATTAAATTCATTACACAGACTTAGCAGGGGGTTCAAACTTGTCACACGGATTTGCCATGTTGACCTACAGAAAGCTGCTTGCGTTGAAATTTACTTCTCTGTGAGATGCCCTTCATGCATCTCTATGCTACCGACAAGCGATGGAGTTTTTTTTCTGCAAAATTTCGCCAAAAGCCCTCCTCGTTACCTCGTGAAATTTCGAACAAGTTTTGTTAGGGTGACAATTTTCCCAGATAGCACAGGTACGTCTGCAAGATGTCTGTTAAAGTTCGCTTCATCTGGAAAACATCTGCTGTGTGCAAACATCTGATAGACGTCTCTGTCAGTTTTACATGCATTCTAAATCATAAACATCTTAAAGACATCTTCTAAACATCTATTTGACATCTGATAGGAAACGTCCTATAGATGTACTGCAGATGAGCAAACACTAAAAAATACGTCTCACAGATGTAATACAGACGTCAAATAGATGTCTCCGTGATGTATGTGTGCAATAAGGGTTTGCTTTGCCACGTAAGACAATTACAAACACAGTTGAATCAACCATTGCATTCTCTGAGTATCAAATATTAATGACGTTTTGTTCCCAAGTTAGTGTTTTTGAATGAATCAGTTGAGTGAATGATTAATTTGTGACCCTGGACCACAAAACCAGTCATAAGGGTCTATTTTTTGAAATTGAGATTTATAAATCATCTGAAAGCTGACTAAATAAGCTTTCCATTGATGTATGGTTTGTTAGGAAAATCTGGAATCTGAGGATGCAAAAAAATCGAAATACTGAGAAAATCTCCTTTAAAGTTGTCCAGATGAAGTTCTTAGCAATGCATATTACTAATCAAAAATTAAGTTTTGATATATTTACGGTAGGAAATTTAAAAAATATCTTCATGGAACATGATCTTTACTTAATATCCTAATGATTTTTGGCATAAAAGACAAATCGATAATTTTGACCCATACAATGTATTTTTGGCTATTGCTACAAATATACCCCAGTGACTTAAGACATTTGTTACAGTTCTTGGAACGCTGCTCATCCAATCAAATTTGAGAGACAAACAGGTTTATTTAGAAATTCTATTTTGTCATTTGAAGAAGCCATTATGTGAGGGTGAGAAGGTCACGTGATTAGTTAAGCTTTTCACATTTTTTATGTTAGAAAGTTTCACACAAACGCTATAAGGTTGTTGATAACACTTTATTACATTCATTTATCTCAACAGCAATAAGAAAATTTTTCTGAAATCAAATGCTTACTAAACCAAAGCTGGCCAGTAGATAATGAGGTAGAAGATTTCAAATGGTTCGTAGCTACATATGTTCAGAATATTCACAGCTGACAGGAAAGATGCAAAGATCGTGAGAAGCAAATTGCATAATTTATGTGCACATCAAATTATCTACAAATGAGACACATTCGTTGTCCAGTGGGTATTTGGCTTTCTTCATCATTACAATCAGTATCATTACGGGAACTGATGCATTTCATTCTAAACACTCCAGTTGGTTCATAATAATGTAAACCATATATTTGTTAGGCTTTTTTTGTTTACATTAGTTAATTTCTAAAACAATTAGTTTCAAGTGTGCAAAGCTTTTGGTGATGAATTCAAGGACTTGACCTAGCAAAGCATTCCTGATATTTCAATGAGTATCAGTCCAAGAAGCTTTTTCAATAAATAAAACAATCCCTCAAAAAAGGGATCCATTTGTTCTAATTTTAAATAAATCACCCGAAACAGAAACTAATGGGTCCTAGGTAGATTATTTGTGCCGTGGAAAAATAAAAGAACGCGTTTGATCTGTGACACATACGGCTCAAAGTGACTCTTTAGTAAAACTAGCCAGAATCCAAAGTGACAAAAAGTCTGTCATATATATTAATATCGGCATTTCTTAAAATGTAAACAAAGCTTTTTTCTTTTAACATCCAAAAAGTCAACATCAAAAGATAAACCAATCTAGAACACTCATCTTCTCAGGCATACCATATTAGCTAGCTGGCTCATTGTCTCTCCTGTTTCACTGATATTAATAGTCTATTCTGGAGTGGAGTTTGGGATTGTGTCGTCCTCAGGGTTCCTCAAGGCATTTACAGTGTGCAACTACAAAACATTCCCAGCGACTTCAATAACAGGAATGTTTTGCTGAAATATGATGATTAATAGATGCTAACTTTAGACAACATGACCTTTTAACTCTGTGGTTAACACTTCAGATATGTACCAACTAGCATTTACAATCATAAAGAACATCGGCACACATCAGCTGATTCAGACTGGAATCAAGAAGATCATAAATGGATTTCTTTAGATATAGCGGATGTTGACTTCAGTAATTGAACTTTGTAACCTTGTGGGTCCATTGCAACGCACAAACTTGGACGACTGACAGCTCTGAGGAGCAAGGAATGGTTTGGATTACGTCAGGTAATATCTTTGGCAAGACAAAAGATTATATAAGATTTTTAGTCATTTTGCATTGATGACATAATTTTGGATTACCCAATGAAATGCTAAACCTAAACACATCATGTGCTGCTATGTGAGCGTCCAGTTCGAGGAGTTTATAAGTCTTTGGTGGATGGCGTTGATGATAAGCAATACATAAAGCAGGCAAGAAGAAAGAATAGCAGTAGTAAGTCCTTTTGTCTTGCGACAAATATCCCTGAGATCATATGTAGAAGGACATATCCTTCGCAATGTCCTTGCGTGTTAGGACACGCAAAATCACCAACAAACAAAGTTCTGAAAGCTTTTCCAAAACGTAAAAAAAGGGAAACACGCAACATCTGTATCCAGCACAGTATCAATCCTCAAACGTCACCTGAGGTGATGCAGAATGCATGAGAATCTGAAGTCTTATTCTCTTCAGAAGCAGAAACTCTCAGTGTTGGAGAGCTATGATGCTGGAAAACTTCTTCTCTATGTGCTGGCCAAACAGTTGAAGGGAAATGGAGATGTGGAGATCAGATATGGCGGCCTGTGAGGAAGTAGAGGGGACGGTCCTCGCTGCAGTTGGCCGTCTGAAACTCATCCCGCAGACGAAACTGCCACTCGTCCTCCAGCTCCAAACGCACTATAGTCTGACGCAAAGAGCTGCGGTCCTGACAGATCACGCACAGCGTGGCGCCTGCAAGACGAGCGATAGAAAAGATGATTTAAAGCTACTTATAGGAGCACAATGTGCTTAGAGAGCTGTGCTATTACTGTTCTGATGGCTCTGATGAACTTCTATATTCAATAACTATATGGGGTGGGATTTTGGATCATTGAGATTACACTGTGTCCTGACCATTTTGAAGTTAGAATTTGCGATTTTAGTCATGAAAACAAGGTTTTGTGTTTGAGATTCCGTTTAAAATTATAGACATTTGAAAGTCTGGGGTCAGTTAGAATTTGTTTTGAAAGAAATAAGTTACTTTTATTCAGCAAGGATTCATTAAACTGATCAAAAGTGATAGTAAGACATCAAATCAGCATATTAGAAGGATTTCTGAAGGATCATGTGACTCCTGAGTAATGATGCTGAAAATTCAGCTTTGCATCACAGGAATAAATTACATTTTAAAATATATTCAAGCAGAAAACAGTTATTGTACTAATATTTCACAATATTACTGTTTTTACTGAGTTGAATTTCTTCAGGAGGCTTGAAACGACAAAGGAGTCACACAAGTAGAGCAGCAGTCCACCGAACAGCACCCCTTGATGATCCACATTCACTGAGTGCGGCCGAGAGCTCATGTAACACGTCTGAATCTGTAAACACAAAGAAAACCCAACAAATTAACACTTTTTTACTGACTGAACTAATATGCAGAATATAAACTGTCAATACTGTCTCCAAGTAATTCTTTTCATTTTCTGACTGTCAATACGTATTCACTGAGAGTTAGCTGTTGTTTGTTGTTGTCACACAGGTTTGGAGTGATATTAAGGTGATTAAATAATCAAAACGGTACTTTTGGGTGCACTATCCCTTGAAGTGTGAGACTCATCGTTTATTTGTACCTGTGGGCCGAGGTTGAGGTAGCTGTCTATGGAGAGCACGGGGTTAGTGCTGTTACAGAGGGCCAGAGGAAAGAGCTGGTGGCTACAGGACTGCAGAAACTTCTCCAGCAGGAACTGAGCCGGCGCGGACAGCAGTGTGTGTTCACTGTCCGGAGCGCACACATACTGAGACGCACACACACGCACTGGGGTCTCCATCCTCTGCAGAATAAAAGAGATAGTCTCTTACAATTACACTTGCTCTTTATAAACTGATAAAGATTTAAAAAGTAAAAGTAAAATCACTCTTTTCTAGTTGAATATATTTTAAAATGTCATTTATTCCTGTGATGTAAAGCTGATTTTTCAGCATCATTACTCCGGTCTTCAGTGTCACATGATCCTTCAGAAATCATTCTAATATACTGATTTGCTGCTCAAGAAACATTTTTTATTATCAATGTTGAAAACAATTGTGCTGCTTCATATTTTTGTGGAAATCCTGATACAATTTTTCAGGATTCTTTGACGAATAGAAAGCTCAAAAGAACAGTATTTATAGTTTTTTTTTAACAATGTAAAACTCTTTACTGTCACTTTTGATCAATTTAATGCATCCTTGCTGAATAAAATTATGATTTTTTAAAAAACAAATCTTACTGACCCCAAAATTTTAAATGGTAGTGTAATATAACACATTATACTGATTTATATATCTATATTTAATTATAGAAATTGCACAAAGCAGAAAACAGTTATTTAAAATGGTAATAATATTTCACAATATTACAGTTTTTACTGTATTATTTATCAAATAAATGCAGCCTTGGTGAGCAGAAGAGACTTATTTAAAAAACAAAACCTTACTGACCCCAAACATTTTGGACTTTTTGATAGTGTAAGTGTATTTTGGATTTATATATATATTAGTGCTGTCAAACGATTAATTGCGATTAATCACGATTAATCACATCCAAAATAAACGTTTTTGTTTACTTAATATATGTGTGTATACTGTGTATATTTATTATGTATATATAAATAAATCCTGATACAATTTTTCAGGATTCTTTGACGAATAGAAAGCTCAAAAGAACAGTATTTATAGTTTTTTTTTAACAATGTAAAACTCTTTACTGTCACTTTTGATCAATTTAATGCATCCTTGCTGAATAAAATTATGATTTTTTAAAAAACAAATCTTACTGACCCCAAAATTTTAAATGGTAGTGTAATATAACACATTATACTGATTTATATATCTATATTTAATTATAATTAATTATATATAAATATTTTAAATGTATAAACTTAACATATGCTTCTTAAATATATACATGCATGTGTGTGTGTTTATATATACATAATAAATATAATAAGATGAATTCTGAGAGCTCTGACCCTCCCATAGACAGCAATTAAATTACAACGATCAAGGTCCAGAAACGTAGCAAGGAGATCGGTAAAATAATCCATGTGAAATCAGGGTTTTAACCGTAATTTTATGAAGCTACGAGAATACTTTTTGTACACAAAGAAAACAAAAATAACGACTTTATAACTGAGCGTGAGTAATTAATGACAGAATTGTCATTTTTGGGTGAACTAACCCTTTAACTCCATGCTAACAAGCTAATATTAGTGTTTGGATGTAATCAAAGTTTGAAGCAGGCCTTTCAGTTCTGAAGGGACATTATGAAGCTCACCATGAGTTTGGGCTTGATGAGGAAGTCTTTATGTCCTCCGATGGGGATGTGTTTCTTCATGATGCTGAAGTGATTGAACCGACAGAGCAGAAGACCACTGCTGTTTGCCCTCAGGTTAAAGTCCACCTCTTCACATGTGAACCTACATACACATTTATACTGTTAGACTCATCATTTATAACATAAAACACCTTAAAAACCCACACTTATGTGCCAGTACTCAAAAACAACATGATCTTCCCCCTCGAAATGCAAACACTCACCGGTTGAGGTCATACTGGACGTTCTGGGTGAGGTCAACGTTCAGCATGATGAGGTCATGGAGGTGACAGCGAGAGAAAGGGCTTGTGGGAGCTCGAGAAGACAAACTACTGCTCCATTTCTGCAGGCCACACATGGCATACAGAGAGATCTTAGGAGTGGCCTCCATGTGCTGCAGGACGCTCTTCAGTGACACGTTCATGACCTCACTGAGAGAGAGAATCCAGAGATGTCAGACAATGAAGACATCCCAACAAATCCGTCCACGGATCCATCCATCATTACATACCTGTCGCCCTCGGGTCCAGGCTGATGGGTGTTCCAGAGGACGCAGGAGTCGTCCATCATAACGATGAAGGGCCACACGTCCTGTCGTTTGACGCCCTGTTCCTCTTGCCTGTTCCTCTCCAGCTCCAGGTTGTGGTAGGACAGTTCCTTGATCATGAATCGAGCCGCTCCTGAAACGACACATTAATACAATTAATCACAACAAGAAGGAACTACGGAAGCTTGTTTCCGCCATTTAATAAAAAAAATAATTGCAACTTTTTTTCCTCACAATTCCAAATTTTTTCTCAGAATTCAGGATATAAACTCGCAACTACAAGAAAAAAGTCAGAACTGCGAGTTTACATCATGCAATTCTGACTTTGTGACTCGCAATCGCAAGTTTATATCACACAATTATTAATTTTTTTTCCTGCAATTGCAGTTCATATCTCACAATTCTGACTTTATAACTCGCGATTGCCCGTTTTTATCACACAGTTCTGAGAAAACTTGTAAACTTGCAATTGCGAGAAAAAAGTTCGAATTGTGAGATTAAGCAATTCTTTTATTTATTTTTACAGAAACGGGCTTCCATAAGGAACTGTATGTGTTACATACAAGCTGAATATCCCAGTACAAAAAACATAAATATTACTCTAGATTATGCATGCAATAAAAAACTGAAAATCCTACAATTAGTGTCCTGCAATGGCTGATAGCAAATAAATGTGCATTATTAATAGTATGCTATTTTATCTAAATAAATTAAAGCACTAAAAACTACAATTAATCATTTTAATTAGTCATTACTCTTTAAAAATAAACAAATAAAGTACTATAAATTGCTAAAAGTAAATTTAGGCAACATTCTCTATTATTATTATTATTATTGGAACGATCTTAAAACTTATTGTAACAGCTCAAGCAAGAAAACAATGTGTGAGCCCTAAGTTTTTTCAGTCACAATAATGTGAGTAAAACAGTATGCGATCTTCTGGCCAGTACTCACCCACTCCAGAGTTGTTGAACACGGCGGGCAGCACTAGAAGGATGTGGTTGGGCCAGTATTTCCTGTAGAGAGGCATTTCATATTGCTTGACCACCAAAATGTGCAGGTGCTCGGCTCCCTCCATGGCGTGGTAGATGTTGAGAAGGCCGTGCTCCTGCCGGCCCGTGGTGGGTGTGAAGATGGGACTTTTCAGCAGGCCGGACTCCTGAGTCGGCAAACAGAGCAACACTTCACTTTAAGACAACTTGTGCAATATGACACGAAAACATAATGTAAAAAACACGAGTGATGACTCGGCAACCAACGGGACTTTTTGCATTGCTCAGGTATCCAGGTGCTCCTGACATCCGGATGCATCTCTATATTATTTGCACTGCACTTGAATACAAGGTATTTCCAAAAAACAAAATATTGACTGTGGTCAGTTGTTTATTTAGTGTCATTTTAGTAACTATCCTTTAAAAATCTCTGTTTATCTCCGTCTTTCAGTTTCATCTTGTGTCCACTGTTCAGCTGTTGTTATAGCTAATGATACTAATTATGCTAAATATGATTATAGCTAATTGGAAAAGAAGTCTAGTTTAAAAAGTATGCTTTAAAAAATGTAAAATGATCAAATATTATATTATCAAATATTAATCCAATTTAAAATAACTGTTGTAATATATTTTAAAATATAATCTATTCCTGTGATGCAAACGTTTTTTAAGGATTTATTTGAAATATTAATATATTTTTTTAACATTATAAATGTCTTTACTGTCACTTTTGATCAAATTATGCAAAAGTAATAAAAGTAATAATTTCCATAAAAAAAAAAATTTCAACCAAAAATTCACCCGAAAATTCTATCATCATTTATTTGCCCTTATATTGTTTCAAAACCTGTGTGCTTTTATTTCTTAACTATCATATGCCCTCAGAAGACATAAGTCATATGCACTATTTTTACAGTGTTTTTTGGGTGTTATTTAGAACACAAACATGGTCAAAATTTGTCTATTAATGTTCCACAGAAAACAAAAACAAACAAACATGACATGAGGGTGGGTAAATAATCACCTTGTCTGAGATCAGTGGGAGCCGCATGCTCTCTAAATGACTGCCCTGCTGGCTGAACACAAAATGAGGCTCTTGGGCTTTAGGAATGATAAAGTGCAGCTGGACTTCCTCTCCCAGCATGGAGGAGCAGAACGTGAAGGCATGGAAGGTGCAGTCGGACAGCTAGAATCACACACACAGAACATCTTACAGCAGCCATATACCTTTCTAGACATGCTATTGCTTTACTGAGGGTTTTGAAATGATGTAATGTAAAAATATGTCAATAGATGTTGATGCATCACATGATCAATCACATTTGTCCTCACCTGAGCGGCAGGAGCAGGCTCGCTGTAATGGTGGCACTGCTCACAGTGGTGAAATGCATTATGGGCCGCAAACAGGCTGAGTCTAACAGACACCGTGTTTCTCTTCGGTGGCTCCTCTTCTGCCTCCAGTCTTTCTGTTTTAACCTCTGTGTTTTCACGCAAGGTTGCAAAAAAGCACATAAGCATACTTGCTATTTTGAAGTTGCTTTGAAACGAGGCACACCATAATAAAAGAGCAGTTCAATACCGTTCAGTGACTTTGGCATCCTGTCTGCATACACTGGACTCGCATGTCTGAACTTGGGGTTATGGGGGTAGAGGTCAAAGGGCAGTTTGCGGATGTCCTCCACATCAGGCCACTGCGGCCCACTGACAGCGGGAACCTTTGATTTGTCTTGCACATCTAGAGATTTCAATTGAAGGTCATTAATAAAAAAGGTCAAGGGAAGGCCCATCGGGTGAAGTAATATGGAGATTCCTTTCTTACCCTGCTCCAGCTCTTCTTCATCATACACGTCCACCTCCAGAAGGCGAATCAACATACGGAACAGGATTCGTAGAAACTGCAGATACGCACCTGTTTTTCCAACCTTAAACAGCCAAAATGGAGCATGAGACACTGGATGCTTGGCAAAGAGGCCAATTAGCAGGAAGCAGAGGCCATTGTAAATGGATGTGGCTTAATAACAGACATAGTCTCTGACTGGTCAGGCGCAATAAAGAATAATTCTCCTATTCTGTGCATTTTTGTAAATGTTAACTATTAATTAATATTTTAATACTTAATGTTTAAAATACTTTTGAATGCTACATTTTTTTGTATGTTTTAAGTATTCTAACTGTTTTTTTTTTATATTTGAACTATTTTTAAATATGTAATTTTATAAATATTTTATGTAATTATTTTATATTATACTGTATGCATATTGTATATTTATATTGTATTATATTTAATGTTAAATATTTTATTATATGTAAAATACATTTGTATATTTTGTGTACTGGAACTATTTTGAATTTTTCATTTTTTTTTAAATATTTTTGCACATTTTGTTTAACTGTTTTTGATTTTCTAAACTCTTAACTTTTTAAATATTTTTTTTTTTTTACATTTTATGTATTTTAACTATGTATTCTGTATATTTTAACCATCCCTTTTAATATTTAATTTATGTACTTTTTGTCCATTGCATAAACTATGTATTTTGAATATTTGTTTATGAATTGAACTTTTAAATATTTTTGCATATTTTGTGTATTTTATCTGTGCATTCTATAGATTTTAACTTTTTTTTAAACATGTAACTTTTTAAAATATTTGTGTATATTTTGTTTATTTTAACTGTATCCTGTATATTTAATTTTTTCAATATTTAAATTTGTATTTTTTTGTACATTGTGTATTTAAACTATACATTTTAATTATATTTTATATATTTAATCTTTTAAATATTTTTGTATAATTTGTGTATTTTAACTGTATATTCTATATATTTTAACCATTAAAAAACATATCTTTCTAAATATTTTTGCATATTTTGTGTATTTTAAATCATTTCAGTTTTATCTATTTAATAAAATATTACATTTTTTGTATATTTTTGCATTTTTCTCATATTCTACCTGTATTTTTTTATCACTGTGTTGTCAATAAACACCTTAGTACCAGTAATAGTGATGCTTGCCTTCAAACAAACAAACAAAAAAATTATCTTTTGACCATTTAGCTACTGCTCACCTGTGGTGGTCCACTCAACAGCAGTCTTCTGGAATGGGGCACAGCTGGCCCTTCATAATCCGCATGGTGCTGCCTGGCTGTAGTCCACTGGCGGTAGTACAGGGACTGCTCTGCCCCTCCGAGAGCGTGAGGAACAGGCGGTCTGAGCGGGCTGCTCCACACCACATCCGCGTGAGGCAGCAGAGACGCTGAACTGGGCTGACCCAGCGTCTCAGGGGCCAGCAGGGCGTACGCCGCCCGGGAGAGCACTACTGTCCGGGGGAAGACCTGCGTCCTGTTACATTCACGCGGGGCCTGCGTGGACTGGCTTGGTTTCTGAGCTCCCGGAGAGGAGGAAGAGGAAGAGGACGAGGAGGCAGAGGAGAACGAGGATGTGGCAGAAGAGGAGGGAGCCTGGGAGTCACACTCCTGTTTGAAGCGAATGGGAGAGGAGCAAGAGTCCATTGTATTTCTGTTGCTGGACGGGTCACTGTGCAAGGACGGTTTATCCAGTACACTTGAAGAACTGACGCCATTTTCTGTGGTAGAGCCTGAAAGATAATTAAGATGAATTATATTGGATCATGTGACAACACAAGACAGGAATCAGGCCCAGCTTGTGTTCAGTGTCCCTCACCAGAGGTCCTAGTAGCAGCGCTGGCATTGCTGGGTGGTCTCTCCAGCTCCATCTGGAGCTCGTCATGGTCTGCCGTTTCTCCTGAGCTCCTCTCGTCATCTGTTGGTCTCTCTTCTCTACCTGCCGCTGTTTTTGTCTCGGGTATTACTCTGTGTGTCACGTAAGAGCAGGCCAAACCCACTTCCTGTTCCAGTGCCGTACGCGTCAGGTAGCTGGAGTCGATCAGTCGCAAGTCACAGTACTTCAATGACCTGAACAAAATCACACACGAACATGCTCAGTCTTCATGTGTCCCTTCAGAAGTAAAAAATACTGTCAATTTTAGTTTATCCAGCAGATTTTATTTGATCTTTTGGATAGCGCATAGTCTTTAAAAAAGACAAACATGAAATGTATTGAAATAATGCTTCTGAACAGTTAAAATGCAAAATTAAAATCAAGGCCATCATATAATGTCAGATAATTAAACATCTGTCTTATACTGAAACATAGCTTAAGCCTGAAGATTCCATGTATAACTTCAGGTTTGATTTCAGGAAGAGCTTAAGCCAAGTACAGAATTGAGTACCACAAGGCTCAGTACTAGGACCACTGCTTTTCATGCTTTACATGTTAGCTTTGGGAGATATCATCAGGAAACATGGTGTTAGCTTTCACTGTTATGATGATGATACTCAGCTCTATATTTCTTTGCGGCCCAACAAAGCATACCAATTCGCAAAACTAACGGAATGCATAGTTGATATAAAAAACTGGATGACTAGTAATTTCCTACTGCTAAATTCTTAATTATTGGACCAAAAACCTCTGCATGTAATAACCCAGATCAATGTCTAATACTGGATGGCTGCTCTGTGAATTCTTCGTCATCAGTTAGGAACATAGGTTTGCTATTTAATAGCAACCTTTCCTTTGAAAATCATGTTTCTAGCATTTGTAAAACCACATTTTTCCATCTTAAAAATATAACTAAATTATAACCTGACCTAAAGGGTAGATTATTGTAATGCTTTATTGGGTGGTTGCTCTGCGTGTTTAATAAACAAACTCCAGTTGGTCCAAAATGCAGCAGCTAGAGTTCTCCCTAGAACCAGGAAGTACAACCATACAGTATTAGCTGGTTCTGTCAACACTGCACTGGCTCCCTATTGAACAATGAATACATTTTATAATCTTGCTAATTACTCATAAAGCCCTGAATGGTTTAGCTCCTCAGTACTTGAGTAAGCTCATATCGCATTATACACGTCCGCTGCAATCTCAAAACTCTGGGCATTTGATAATACCTAGAATATCAAAATCAACTGCGGGCGGCAGATCCTTTTCTTATTTAGCGCCCAAACTCTGGAACAATCTACCTAGCTGTCACGAATCCTGTCCATGGACTTCCGTTCGATCGCCACCAGAGGTCACCCTTCCGTTACATTGAAGAACGAGGATGTGGCAGAAGAGGAGGGAGCCTGGGAGTCACACTCCTGTTTGAAGCGAATGGGAGAGGAGCAAGAGTCCATTGTATTTCTGTTGCTGGACGGGTCACTGTGCAAGGACGGTTTATCCAGTACACTTGAAGAACTGACGCCATTTTCTGTGGTAGAGCCTGAAAGATAATTAAGATGAATTATATTGGATCATGTGACAACACAAGACAGGAATCAGGCCCAGCTTGTGTTCAGTGTCCCTCACCAGAGGTCCTAGTAGCAGCGCTGGCATTGCTGGGTGGTCTCTCCAGCTCCATCTGGAGCTCGTCATGGTCTGCCGTTTCTCCTGAGCTCCTCTCGTCATCTGTTGGTCTCTCTTCTCTACCTGCCGCTGTTTTTGTCTCGGGTATTACTCTGTGTGTCACGTAAGAGCAGGCCAAACCCACTTCCTGTTCCAGTGCCGTACGCGTCAGGTAGCTGGAGTCGATCAGTCGCAAGTCACAGTACTTCAATGACCTGAACAAAATCACACACGAACATGCTCAGTCTTCATGTGTCCCTTCAGAAGTAAAAAATACTGTCAATTTTAGTTTATCCAGCAGATTTTATTTGATCTTTTGGATAGCGCATAGTCTTTAAAAAAGACAAACATGAAATGTATTGAAATAATGCTTCTGAACAGTTAAAATGCAAAATTAAAATCAAGGCCATCATATAATGTCAGATAATTAAACATCTGTCTTATACTGAAACATAGCTTAAGCCTGAAGATTCCATGTATAACTTCAGGTTTGATTTCAGGAAGAGCTTAAGCCAAGTACAGAATTGAGTACCACAAGGCTCAGTACTAGGACCACTGCTTTTCATGCTTTACATGTTAGCTTTGGGAGATATCATCAGGAAACATGGTGTTAGCTTTCACTGTTATGATGATGATACTCAGCTCTATATTTCTTTGCGGCCCAACAAAGCATACCAATTCGCAAAACTAACGGAATGCATAGTTGATATAAAAAACTGGATGACTAGTAATTTCCTACTGCTAAATTCTTAATTATTGGACCAAAAACCTCTGCATGTAATAACCCAGATCAATGTCTAATACTGGATGGCTGCTCTGTGAATTCTTCGTCATCAGTTAGGAACATAGGTTTGCTATTTAATAGCAACCTTTCCTTTGAAAATCATGTTTCTAGCATTTGTAAAACCACATTTTTCCATCTTAAAAATATAACTAAATTATAACCTGACCTAAAGGGTAGATTATTGTAATGCTTTATTGGGTGGTTGCTCTGCGTGTTTAATAAACAAACTCCAGTTGGTCCAAAATGCAGCAGCTAGAGTTCTCCCTAGAACCAGGAAGTACAACCATACAGTATTAGCTGGTTCTGTCAACACTGCACTGGCTCCCTATTGAACAATGAATACATTTTATAATCTTGCTAATTACTCATAAAGCCCTGAATGGTTTAGCTCCTCAGTACTTGAGTAAGCTCATATCGCATTATACACGTCCGCTGCAATCTCAAAACTCTGGGCATTTGATAATACCTAGAATATCAAAATCAACTGCGGGCGGCAGATCCTTTTCTTATTTAGCGCCCAAACTCTGAAACAATCTACCTAGCATTGTTCGGGAGGCAGACACACACTGTCACATTTAAATCTAGATGAAAGACCCATCTCTTAAACCTGGCATACACATAATACACTTGCATTTCTATAATTCAAATCTGTTAAAGGATTGTTAGGCTGCATTAATTAGGTCAACCGGAACCGGAAACACTTCCCATAACATCCGATGTACTCGCTACATCATAAGAGGAATGGCATCTTCACTAATATTAGTCTGTTTTATTCTTATTCCGATGTCACTGTAGCCATCCAGATCCAGTCCATTTCCAGATCAGATGGTCACTGTAGCCACCTGGTTCCAGTCCGTATCCAGTCCAGATGGTGGATCAGCACAGAGAGACGACCTCTACATCCCTGAATGTCAGCAGAGACCACGTCAACTAGATGAGCCCTAGAGACAGATCCCCTGCGAAGACCTTGTCAACTAGACGGTCATTGGCTCAAGACTACGACAAACCAGACAAGTCCTCTACTCAATCTGACTTGTGTTGCAGCCTGGAATTAAACCACACCATGCTGGTTTCGTCTGGCCAGAGGAGAACTGGCCCCCTGATTGAGCCTGGTTTCCCCCAATTTTTTTTTTTTCTCCATTTCTGTCACCGATGGAGTTTTGGTTCCTTGCCACTGTCGCCTTTGGCTTGCTTAGTTGGGGACGCCTAATTTCTGGCAATGTTGACGGCTTGATTGCACAGCAGGACCGTGCACAGACCTTTTGAGGGGCATGTGCTGAAACTGAAAAAGGGCACCCCCCCCTTAATGACAAATGAAATAACACAAAATAATAGTCTCAAAAGTTTTTTTTTTTTCCCCCGAGAGCTGACTCTGTGTGCTTGTTCCCAAGCAGACAGCAAACAAACTATGTCCCCCCCATAAAGTATCCCCACCCATAAAGTAACGCGGGCAGGGAGGAACACAGCCTGAATGCTGCCTGCCCTCACCTTAGGTGAATGGTTTTGTCTTGTTTTTAGATTCGTGACAGACAACACTAAATAAGACTCACACACAGATATCAGACTGACACACACACAGAGCGCTTGCTGAATGACAAAAAGCTGACGCTGATCTCACCGCACGTGCTTTTATAGCCTCCTGGTCATTACGTCACCCGCCCGTGACGTCTCGCCCATCTATTGGTCTGATTACACACGAGGTTCAGAATCACCAAAAAAAGGGCACTTCGGAGTGTAAGGGCAAAAAGGGCATGTGCTCTGCACAGGTTGAGCCCTACCTGTGCACGTGCCTGTTGCACAGATACTATTGGAAGAGAACTGAAGTGGATGATGACATCACTGAATCAATGATGAACTGACTTTAACTAAAAAATTGACTGTTTTCTATTGTCCTTCTGTATTATTGACAAACTATTTTCCTGTTTGACACTGTAAAGCTGCTTTGACACAATCAGTACTGTATAAAGCGCTA
>NW_015555703.1:1480162-1513113 GCF_001515605.1 Sinocyclocheilus anshuiensis
TATTGTATAAAGCACTATATAAATAAAGGTGACTTGACTTGACTAGAAGTTTGTCATTAAAGCAAAAAACGATACATTATTATTATTATTATTATTAAATCTAAAAATAAATAATATTTGCACATTAACAGAAAATGATCAAATATTAATATTTGTACTTAATTAATATTTGTTTTAGCTATTTTACACAAAATTTATTGCCGAAATAAAATTATATATATTTTTACCAGAAAAAAAAAAGTATATACTCTACTGTTTAAAGGGGTCATATGATGCTGCTAAAAAGAACATTATTTTTGCTCAACAAGGCCGCATTTATTTGATCAAAAATACAGTAAAAATTGTAATATTATGAAATATTATTACAATTTTGTCACAGACATCAGCTGGTGTGCCCAAGGTGGCCACCAGGGTACACTCCTGTGTCTTTGTTTGAGCACCTGGCTTGTTGTGTGCTTGTTTGTGCCCTGTGCTCTCCTGTCTATTGTCTTACCCCGCCCTTCTTGTTATCTGATTATTGATTCAGTTGCTCCACCTGTGTCTCCCTCGTCACCCTCCTTGTTTGCTCCCTATTTATTCTCCTTGTGTTTGCAGTCCTGTGCTAGTTCGTTGTTGTACGGACCTTTGTTGGTTTCTGTCCTGTCCTTCCTGATCCAACCTTACCTTGATGTGCTGTGCCCTTCCCTGTCCTGTCCTGGCCTGCCTGCCTGTTTTCCCCCTTGGGGTAGTTTTTGTTTTAGTTTTGGTTTCTTTTTCATTTAATAAAGAGCCAAGTCTTCCTGCATCGTTGAGTCCTCGCCTCATCCCTTCACCCAACCCTGACAAATTTAAAGTAAATGTTTTCTACTTGAATATAATTTAAAATGTTATTTATTCCTGTAATTATTTTTAATATATAAATAATGTTGGTAACACTTTATTTTAAGGACCAATTCTTGCTATTAATTAGTTGCTTATTAGCATGCATATTACTAGCATATTGGCTGTTTATTAGTACTTATAAAGCACATATTAATGCCTTATTCTGCATGACCGTATTTTAGATCCCTTAATCCACCCCGTACCTAAATTTAACAACTACCTTACTAACTATTAATAAGCAGCAAATTAAGAGTTTGTTCAGGTAAAACTCTTAGTTAATAGTGAATATGTGTTCCCTATTCTAAAGTGTTACCATAATGTTTGTCTGGATTTATGATTTATAGTTATGTGTTTGAGTAAAACGTAATGTTTGTTTTATTCTGTAAACTTTAATTTAAAATAAAAATTTTATACTTTAGTGCATTTTTTGCATAAAATGACAACTGGTCAAAAAAAAAAGATTTTGTTTATATTCATTTTTAGACAACACAGAGAGTTAAGAAACCAGTAATAAAAACATTTGTTACTTTGACCAACTGTCATTTTCTGAAGAAAAAGGCTCTAAATTATAATATTTTTATTTGAAATGTGGAAGAATTTTGAGGCCTTTACAGAATAAAACAAATATTAGCATTTTACTCTAACCCATACCTAGTAAATCTAGAAATTCCAGAGAAACTGAACATTTTCAAGTGGTCTCAACTGTGTATATATAAAGAACAACATCACATGGAGTACCTTGGGAATGTCTCTCCTAGAGGATCTTTCCCTGTGAGGATGACAATGCATGGAAGTCCTTCCAGATCTTCATATGAATGTGGGGCCCACTCTTCATTCCTACAGCCCCTCCAAGCCTGAAATACACAGATTGTTTATTCCAAGCTTATTCTGGTGATTTTAAGGAGCCCATATTCATGAGGGGATCTGGTTTTTACCCGCAGACGGGCACAGAAGTGGACCGGCAGGCTGATCTCAGCAGCAGGGCTTCCCAGCAGAACAGCAAAGCGGTACTGTAGGCCCAGCTTATCCCGGGCCTCCTCCAGCCGCTCCTGTGCCAGCCGTGCCAGCTGCAGCGAGGGCACGCGCACCAACAGCATGTGCCCGCACCCGTGCCTGCTGCGGCCCGGGACGCTCAGCAGATCCTCCACCATTGCGAGGGTCTGAGGGGTCACGTGATCCCGCAGTGAGGGGGCCGCCGTGAGGGCCATCAGGGCCTCTGTGTACTGCTGTATCAATAGATAGCTGCGGATCACCATGCTGTGCAAATGCGGGTGCCTGAAATTAATGAGGAAGACACAATGAGGGATATCAATGGAAAGATACAGCATATGCTTATGGTTTGAAATGCACAGAAACTGCCAATTTAGACATGGATCTGAGTCTGAGACAGGGTTATTAAAGTGAACTAAAACTAAAACATTAAAAATAAATTTTTGTTACTTGAAATAAAATGTTAACCAAAAAAAAACACGTATATTTATTTCCATGGAAATACGGTAAAAGTTTACATTAGGGAACACTACTCACTATTAACTAGTTGTTTATTAGCAGTGCTGATCCTAGACTTCTGGGGGCCCTACGCAAAACTGTGTCGGGGGGGGAGGGGATGAGTGGTTATGAACGAATGAATGAAACGCATTTGTCCGTGTTTCACACCGTCTCGAATCGCACTCGCGGAAAGCGCTTGAGAAACAGTGTCTCTTCCGCGGCTCGGTACGCTTTCAACTCGTTTTTTTAGTCTCGAGCATGACTGTACGACATTCACATTACATGATTTGACTGATTTTTAAGTAGAAAGGGCGACAGCGCACCGTATTAAAAGAAATAATCATTCATGTTTTCATAACCGCTGGCCAAATTCAAAAACGAAACTAAAATTAAATCATCTTTGAGAGCAAGGGGGCCCCCTGGTGTTTCGGGGGCCCTACGCAGCGTGCATATTTTGCATATAGGGAGGATTGGCTCTGTTTATTAGCATATTGGCTATTTATTAGTACTTATTAAGCACATATTAATGCATGACCATATTTTAGATCCCTTAACCCTACCCCATACCTAAACTTAATTACTGCAACTACCTAACTACCAATAAGCATCAAATTAGGAGTTTATTGAGGGAAAAATGTGTTCCCTAAACTGAAGTGTTACCAGAAATATTTCTCAATTTTATTTAGTTTTACCTGATGTACTAAAATAACTAAAACTCAACCTGAAAAAAAAAAAAACAATAATGAAAATGACAAAAATACAAATGACAAAAATTATTCAAAACTAAAATGAAAAAAAAAAAAAAAATATAAAAATAAAAATACTGATAAACACTACGAAACTATTTCATTAATACTCTAATAACAGTGGTCTGAGATGAACTTAAAGATATAGTTATGCATTTACAGTGTAAAAAGCAGTTAAAAAGGAATGCAACTTGCTTTAAATCCTCATTTTGTTCTCGTAATGTTTTTTTAGAAGTACATTCTGAGTGAATATGAAAATGGGACTGACCTCTCCAGCAGGGTTTTGACCATCCGTTCAAACGCGTCGTCACAGCGAAGGATCGGACTCGCCACTCCCCACTGCAGGGACCTGCTGTAGTCCTTCAGCCCAAAGTAGACCAGGTCCTTGGGAGAAGCATCAGCCTGCTGTTACATGCAAACAGTAATCTGCTCATTTTACTTTACTGAGCAAAACACAGTGTTGGTCTCTTTTTACTCTTATAGTTCTTGCCTGAAAATGCTTTTAATTTGTCTATGAACACATCTAGGTCATTATAAAATAACAAGAATCCAGATTCATTTTAATGTGTCTGATGAATAGGAATCTCTGACATTAATATCATACCACAGTTTGTTAAAAATGTGATTGTGTGAATTTAGATTGAAACTGCTGCAGTAAAGATTTTTTTAAAAGTTACAAACTTCCTGGGTTCCAAGCTTAACCACAAAGCACAAAATGTGCTGGAAAGACTTTATTCACAGAGAAGAAAAGAAAACATTAATGGCTACTAACCTTTGTGAAAACACCAAAAATGGTAAACCAAAAAACTTGAACAATCCAACATCAAAACCAAGGCTGTAACCACATACAGTATTTAAAAATGAGGCACTAAATATAAAAGCTTCAACATCAATTATTCAAAATAATAATAATAATAATAATAAAAAATACTGATTGACCACCATTCTGGAGATTGCTTTACTCGAAATAGGAGACCTACAGAAAACTAAATAAAAGGAACAAGAGGAAAAATTTAAAGAAAATGGAATTAAATCTTCATTTAAATTTCGCATTATTAAATGCGCCTCTAAATTTGTGCATGAAACTGTGTTTATGTACGCTACGATTCAAACGTTTGGGGTCGTTAAAATTTTAAATGTTTTTGAAAGTCTCTTCTGCTCACCAAGGTTGCATTTATTTGTTAAAAAATACAGTAAAATAGTAATATATTGTGAAATAGTATTACAATTGAAAATAACTGGTTTCTATTTGAATATATTTTGAAATGTAGTTTATTCCTGTGATGTAAAGCTGAATTTTCAGCATCATTACTCCAGTCTTGATCCTTCAGAAATCATTCTAATATGATGATTTGCTGCTGAAGAAACATATCTGCATAAACATATTATCAATGTTGAAAACAGTTGTGCTGCTTCATATTTTTGTGGAAACTGTGAAACTTTTTTTTTCATGATTATTGATGAATAGAAAGTTCAAAATAACAGCATTTATTTGAAATATTGTTAACATTATAAATGTCTTATACTGTCACTTTTGATCAATTTAATGCATCCCTGTTGAATAAAAGTATGCTTTAAAAAATACTGTACTGAGCAGTAGTGTACGCATGTACACTTAAAATACTTGTCAATCATCTCATTTAGCTGAAGTCTTATCTATCCTCCATAAATTCCTTTACAGTTCTTCTCGGGGTCAGTGAAACTCACCAGGTCGTCAGTGTTGGGCCAGTGCACTTCATTCTGGGTACTGATGCGTGACTGACGGCTCTGCAGGGTGAACGGGAAGCAGCTGACCTGCAGAACCAGCAGGTTTATTGCTTCCAGGACCGCTGGACAGTTCACCACGCGGTCGGCCAATCCCTGCAACTCCCCGTGACAAACCGACCCTGACAGAGCACTGACGGAGAGAGAGAATAAAGACGAGACGTCTTAACACTGACATTTCTGACAGTCCCTTTTACAAACCACGTAGTTGTTTTTCTTACCTGGTCAGGTCTACGTGCGAGTTGTCGTGAATGAGGACAAAGAGCGTGTAAGGGTTCTGCTTGACCTTTCTCATGAAGGCCTCCATTTTTGTGTGGACCTCCGCGTCCAGACGCACCACATACTTGTCAGACTTCTGCAGGGCTAATGAGGCGTCCTCTATACCTAGATCAATCAGGACGCCTAGCAAAGACATGAGGACAACAACAATGTAAAATATAGCTGCAAGCAGCAATTACGGGGTCAAGCACAACAGAGGCCAAATGAGGAGCTAAGCATGGCTGGGAGCATCAGGCCAACTGCAACAATGAGTGGTTAAAAATATTTATAGATTATTATAGTCGAAATGGCTGAAAAAATCACAAATACAATCACTAATAATACGATTTAAATGCTTATCACTTTTGACCAATAGGTGGCGCTTTTATCAAATTATTATGGTGTGGTCAGTGTGAGGTGACAATGACACATAAACAGTTTGGTGTCGATATGACAAAGTGTTGCAGCATCAGAATCAGGTTGGCATCCTGCCAAAAAACTCATTGATACGTTATTCGAGAACGGTTTAGTTTATCGAAACTGTGAAACTTTTTTTTTCATGATTATTGATGAATAGAAAGTTCAAAATAACAGCATTTATTTGAAATATTGTTAACATTATAAATGTCTTATACTGTCACTTTTGATCAATTTAATGCATCCCTGTTGAATAAAAGTATGCTTTAAAAAATACTGTACTGAGCAGTAGTGTACGCATGTACACTTAAAATACTTGTCAATCATCTCATTTAGCTGAAGTCTTATCTATCCTCCATAAATTCCTTTACAGTTCTTCTCGGGGTCAGTGAAACTCACCAGGTCGTCAGTGTTGGGCCAGTGCACTTCATTCTGGGTACTGATGCGTGACTGACGGCTCTGCAGGGTGAACGGGAAGCAGCTGACCTGCAGAACCAGCAGGTTTATTGCTTCCAGGACCGCTGGACAGTTCACCACGCGGTCGGCCAATCCCTGCAACTCCCCGTGACAAACCGACCCTGACAGAGCACTGACGGAGAGAGAGAATAAAGACGAGACGTCTTAACACTGACATTTCTGACAGTCCCTTTTACAAACCACGTAGTTGTTTTTCTTACCTGGTCAGGTCTACGTGCGAGTTGTCGTGAATGAGGACAAAGAGCGTGTAAGGGTTCTGCTTGACCTTTCTCATGAAGGCCTCCATTTTTGTGTGGACCTCCGCGTCCAGACGCACCACATACTTGTCAGACTTCTGCAGGGCTAATGAGGCGTCCTCTATACCTAGATCAATCAGGACGCCTAGCAAAGACATGAGGACAACAACAATGTAAAATATAGCTGCAAGCAGCAATTACGGGGTCAAGCACAACAGAGGCCAAATGAGGAGCTAAGCATGGCTGGGAGCATCAGGCCAACTGCAACAATGAGTGGTTAAAAATATTTATAGATTATTATAGTCGAAATGGCTGAAAAAATCACAAATACAATCACTAATAATACGATTTAAATGCTTATCACTTTTGACCAATAGGTGGCGCTTTTATCAAATTATTATGGTGTGGTCAGTGTGAGGTGACAATGACACATAAACAGTTTGGTGTCGATATGACAAAGTGTTGCAGCATCAGAATCAGGTTGGCATCCTGCCAAAAAACTCATTGATACGTTATTCGAGAACGGTTTAGTTTATCGACAAGCTTTCAAATTCATTGATACGTTATTCGAGAACGGTTTAGTTTATCGACAAGCGTTCAAATTCATTGATACGTTATTCGAGAACGGTTTAGTTTATCGACAAGCGTTCAAATTCATTGATACGTTATTCGAGAACGGTTTAGTTTATCGACAAGCGTTCAAATTCATTGATACGTTATTCGAGAACGGTTTAGTTTATCGACAAGCTTTCGATGACTTTTTGCCCGCATGGTCTGAAGATGATCTGGGCTGATTTCGGTGAAAATCAGACCAATGGTATAGCAGGAGTTTGAAAAAGTAGTTTTTCAAAGAAATTCAAAATGGCCAACTGCAAGTTTGACCAAATACGGCATAATTGGTATTGTTCTCGGCATGATCCAAGGAATCTATCAAGACCAGTTTCATTAAATAGGCAAAATAAATCAAAAGCTATTAGTATTTTTTAAATTTATTATAAATTTTGACCAGAAACTGGCGCTGTTTTCAAATAATTCAAAAATTTGAAAAATCTTGACCCATATAAATTTTAATTTCATTATGCATGAGCCAGGGAATAAGATGAAAAAAGAATTTTGCTTCTAAACTTTACAATTCAAAAGTTATTAGCATAAACATGTTCTATCTGTTGGTGGCGCTAGAGGGTTTGAGTTAAGAGACAACAAACTTGTTATGGTTAATGTTGAGACTGTCCTCTATCTGTGTGCCAAATTTCATAACTAACGAATACAAGAGGTGCCTTCGTGCTTGGCCCCTAAATATTGTTGCAATGACTCTTTCATCAAATTAAAGGGATAATTCACCCAATCGTTTACTCCAAACCTGTTGCTGGTCACCGTTGACTTTCACAGTATGGGGAAAAAAAATACTATGGAAGTCAATAGGGACCAAAAACTGTTTGATTACCCACATTCTTCAAAACATCATTTGACAGAATTTACATTGGAGAACTGTCAATTTAACTTTCCAGGCAAGAAGTTTTTGTGAAAATGTTCTTGTTTGGGCTTGACATTGAAAACAAGTTGAATATATTTTTTGAAATAGGCAAAACTGTCGCTTCTGCTGTGACGTACCTGATTGTCGTATTCGCTGGACTGTTTGGTGAACCAGGACATGGGACGGCGGCACCAGAATCAGGAAGTCCACTTTACAGAAGCGGCCCAGATCTAAGCTGTGGCTCCCCGAGTCGGCGATAGCACACACCTGCGACAAAAGGCTGCGTGCAACACTCAGCTGTGGAGGGTGTATCTGAAAGCCATCACTCAGCAGATCTGTCACACATCAAAAGTCGATTAGTGTTTTCAAGTGCCAAATATAAAGTTTTATCATGAATCAGGGCGGCCAAGTGAAGGGTTTGAGACGTACGGAGACAGCAAAGGCTCACCTGGCCCTGACTCTGGTACCATGGCTGTGGCCTCTTGGGAGTGGATGTACTCGGTCAGATGTCCCTGAAAGGGCTGAACCACACGGTCTTTGCGCTTGCGTTGGTACCGAACCAGCTGTTTGTCCATGTTGTCACCTGTAGCGCCACAATTAATTTGAAATGAATAAAGGAGACACATGCATGTGCTACAGTTCAAAAATCTGAAAGTTTTTTTTTGAAAGAAAGTAGCATTTTTATTCAGCAAGGACACAGTACAAAAATGTCTGTTTCAAATAAATGCTGTTTTATTGAACTTTCTATTCATCAAAGTATCCTGAAAAAAAAAAAAAACATAATTTACAATCTCATCCTAAATTATGTTCAGCTTTTGAACTACTTCCTAAAATCACCAAAGAGGGCGCAATAACCGCACTAATCTACTTCACCTTGCAATATGTGCTTGGCCCCAAAACTGCTGCTTACATCTATATTCTTCAATTAATTTCTAAATAAAGGACAATGATAAGTTGATGAAAACTGATGGATCCACTAAATTGTTGCACTGAGACTCACCTAATGAGGTGCTCTGGAAGTGCGAGGCGAGCACACTAACTTTCCCTGTGATGAGCTCATAGCTGATCTCCTTCAGAAACTCATTGGTAGTGAGCATGCTCTCCGCCAAAGCTCGAGACTGATATTTACCTGAGAAAAACAACAGCACGTGTTCACTTACACGACAGTGACAAAAACAAACCTTTCAACTTAACTGAGTGAGTTTTCATGCACAATCTAACAATGTGTAAACTCCTTAAATGCATTCTTATATCATGGAAAGGCCATAAATGGACTAAAATGAAACTTTAAACTAAAGGCTTGTGCACACCGGGACGATTATCGCGCGAGATTATCGCCAACGTTTAACGCCTCATGACTAAATACAAAGGGCGCCAATGGGAGTGTGCACACCGATGCACAAAATGGCAGGCGTTAAAAGCGTAATTTTTTAAAAAACGCCTCAGGCTCGTGTTTTTTTTTTTGACGCGCCGCGTTAAAAACTGGCCGACCAATGAGATTGGTGCTTTTGTTCACGTGCCTGGAGCTGCTGAAGTTACAGTAAAACACGACTTGGTGGCGCTCAAGCACAAAACGGTCTTGCCGAGCACACATTGATACCTAACGATGAAGAGGAAGTAAGTAGACCAAGAAGATGCATCGAGGCAAGATGAATGTAGAGCTGCTGGTCTCATTGGTGTAAGAACACAAAGAGCTTTATGACAAACGCGACAGCGACTACAAAAATCTCGATAAGAGGGAGTTGTTATGGAGAGGAATTGCAGATCAAATAGGATTTGATGTGTACCGGGGGAATTTCTGTTTTTCATTAAGCGCCATCTAATGTCGGGGAGAGAATTTGTACGTTCACTCGGCTCATCGCCAGCGAAAATCGCTTGGGTATGAACACACAAGCCACGTCGAAAAACGCTGGCGATAAGCGCGCGCGATAATCGTCCTGGTGTGCACGAGGCTTAAGAATGAAGTCTTTGAGAGTAGCAGAACGTACCCAACACTAACACGCAGAACTCATTAGCTCCACTTTTGGAGGTGCAGATAATGAGCACATAATTGGGCAGACACTGCTGCTGCTGCGGTGGTGTTTCACTCAGCGAGCGCAGCGACTCAGAGATGCCCTCGCCCAGAGAGCCATGGCTGACCAGCACCTGAACGCCACCCCCTGACACACTGGCCTCCATTCGAGCTAACCAGGGAAGCTGGGCGGGAGACACGGGAGGGCCGGTCGGACCGCACAGCATGGCCTTCAGTACAATCTGCTCGAACTCTTCCCGTAACGGGATCTGCTCCATACCTGCATTAAAGACAGGAAAAGGAATGGTCATCTCACTATAGAACAAATACTCACTGCTCTTGCATAATACTTGAGCTAGATGCATTTGAAGTAAGACATTTAACAAGCTGTGCACTCTTATCTATAAGTGTACAGATACATTCATGTTATTGATGCACTAAAACTTATTGTCTGTCAGTGTTATTTACCCAGCCGAGCGAGGTATTGCAGTGTGAGCAGTATCATGGTCTCTGTGGTGAGTAACTGGCTTGCTGACATGCCCAGACTGGCGAGGGTCTTCTCATTGAGCTCTCGGCCCTTATAGCATCTCACCAGCAGGGGGCTCACCACCAGATCACCCACATTGCCAAAGAAGTACGGTAAAGTGCCTTGACCTGGAGAGAAACATTCAAACAAACAAGTTCATACACACAGCACACACACACACACACACACACACACACACACACACACACACACACACATCCAAACACTTAAAAATGGATTCAATCAAGAGATCTGGTAATATTGTGTGCGGTGATGAACGTATTTCTGTAAAACTGACATGAATATTAAAATAGTATTTCAGATTATGCTAGTGTCACGATGTTTATAGTTTTTTTCTGCATGTTTCCAAATTTGAATGGTTTAAAATATAAAAAAATATCTATAAAATAAAGGATAATTCCTGCTAATATATAGATTAACTACTTTAAAAGCTGTTTTGTTAAAAAAAAATGTCTTAATATATGATTAAAAATAAAAAAACAATAACATTTAAAAATAATATATTTATTTAATATTGTTAGTAATTTTTTTATTGACAAAAATGTTGCTGAGTGGTTTGCGACTAGCTCTCCTGAGCTTTATTTTGAATCTTATCACTCTTTGCTGTTTAAGTTCTTAAATATAAATTAAATATTATTATTTATCTGATATTGTCAATCAAATTAATCTATCTATCTATCTATCTATCTATCTATCTATCTATCTATCTGTTTCATCACTCTGACAGTTTTTACTTTATGCCCACTAAAAATATCAAAATATTAATTCAGAAATTAATATATAAATACACATACATACACACACAGTTATATGTATGAGCATTTAATATATAAGCCTGTTATGAAGACAGAGTACTGACCAATGAGAAGGACTGGTCGGACCCCAGAGGAGTTCAGAAGGTTGTCAGGAATGATGACCGTTTCTCCCGCTGTGATTGGTTGGGGTTGTATGACCCCTGACACTGATGGAGGCTGCTGATTGGACAGGGACAATAAAGAACCTGGAAAGAAAGAGCAAAACATTACATGTATGTACTTTTTGTACTGGAACATACAGCATGTGCTGTCAAGCCATTGTGGAAACCTAATAATATTTTAGATGGATCTCTTCAGTCTCTCACGCTTTGTTAACGTGGCACTCTAATCAATGTTGTGGACAAGGTAACTAAGCTACATGATCACAGTGGATGGATCTCCAGTCTCCACTCCTTCAGCTGTTGTGATGCATAAACCCTGCTAAACAGTTCAAGACCTACAGGTGCATCTCAATAAATTAGAATGTCTTGGAAAAGTTAATTTATTTCAGTAATTCAACTCAAATTGTGAAACTCGTGTATTAAATAACTTTTCCACGACATTCTAATTTATTGAGATGCACCTGTACTTTAGCGTGACCTTTCACCTCTATTTCTATGAAAACAATGAATAAATCATCCTTGTGGATGGAAAATGTCACGTCCCTTGGTACTTGTTAAAAATAAAAGCAAAGGTAATCAAATTCATGGCTGTGTTCTGCTCAGGGACATGCATAAACAGCCTGGAGGAACAGCACAAAAAAGCACATTAACAAACAACAGGCTGAGGATGACTCAGTCGAGACCCACCAGAGCTGCACGTCAGTGGACGGATGGCTGGCACAGGGACGGCTGTGGCTGGGACGGGGACGAGAGAGGTGGGGTGCCAGCTGCGGTGACGCTTTTTAGGTGGACCTGATGACATAGCAGAGGATGCTGCAAAAAAAGTAGTGTAGATAGCATAGTTTGCAATTGCATTTGATGATGCCTTCTAAAAACAGATTTGACAACTAATGATATGCATCAGACAGCATTGTGATTGGCTGGTTTAATGCTTACCTGGACTGTCTCCCGGTTCTGTGGTCCTATAGCCATGAGTAGGTGTGGCGAGTGGGTTTGTATGTGGTGGGCTCAGTAGACTGGACCGTCCATCCATACTTAGACCATTAGTTAGACCATTTATTCGCAGGGCAGTAGGAACTGAACAACAAAAATATAAGTTTGGAAGTCAATAAAACAGTGTAGAGAAACAGATATACACAAGCGGTCGGCAAGTCTCTTTAAGGCAGCATTTATTTAATCACAAAAATACAGTAAAAACAGTAATATTGTGAAATATTATTACAATTTAAGACAACTGTTTTCTATTCGAATATATTTTAAAATGTAATTTATTCCTGTGATGCAAAGCTGAATTTTCGCCAACATTACTCCAGTTTGCAGTGTCACATGATCCTTCAGAAATCATTCTAATATGCTGATTTTAAAAAATACTTCTATACACACAATTTGTAAAACACCATTTCAGACTAAAATGTATTCAAGAATTTCCTAAGTGCCCTGAGGAGTGTCATGTTTGACACATTAATGGCTAATGTCCACTCTTCTGGTGACAAACTATGCAAACACCACATCAACGCACATAAATTCAGTCTCGCTCATTTCTGAAGGACAATGGGTCCTGTGGAGCACAGTTTATTGATTTCCTTTAACTGAAGGCATATTGATAATGAACTGCTGGGCTACTTTTACATCTAATATTCCTGACACACACATAAATAGAGCACATACGTGTTAAACGTCAATCGCAGGGAACGTGAAGCGTGGGCTGACATTAAAATCCTTAATACAGAATTTCTGGTCTTATATTGATAATTTGGAGTGAGTTAATGTGTGTGTGTGTGTGTGTGTGTGTGTGTTTGCAAAAGGGTTACATAAGCAGCCAATACAAATGACCTTCAGAGAAGAGATTCATTCTATCCTTTTGTGGAGAAAAACATACAATGAAACAGCTAACAACATGTGAACCACAAAGTTGATCATTTTTGGTCGGTCATTAATTATCAATGTATTCATTTAAAAATAGAATACAAATACATTTTAATTTGAATATTGTACCTTGTTTATTGTTTGGAAACATAGCAAAATATTTAACAAAATGTGTTTTTGTTAAAAAAACAATGATAATTAAATGTGTAAATTATATTCAAAGAAATCTATGTATACTATATATATAAATAATTTAACTTTTCTAGAAGAAATCATTAATTATTAAAAAATAAAATACAAATGCAAATACATTTTAGTTTTAATATTTTACCTTTTATTTATTGTTTAGAAATGTAGCAAAATATTTAACAAAAATGTGTTTTTGTTAAATAAAACAATGATTAAAATGGGAAATTATATTCAAATAATTCTATGTATATTATATTCTATTTAAACAATCTGTTAATTTTATGGATGGAATCATTATCAATTTATTCATTTAAAATATATATAAAATATAAATAAATAAATTTGTAAATTATATTCAATGAAATCTACGTATACTATATATAAATAATTTATCTAACTCTTCTAGAAGAAACCATTCATTATCAATTTATTAATTTAAAAATGAAATAAAATGCAAATACATTTTCATTTTAATATTTCACCTTATTTATTGTTTAGAAATGTAGCAAAATATTGAACAAAAATTTGTTTTTGTTAAATAAAACACTGATTAAAATTGGAAATTATATTCAAATAATTCTATGTATATGATATTCTATTTAAACAATCTATTAATTTTATGGATGAAATCATTATCAATTTATTCATTTAAAAATAGAATATAAATGCAAATCTGAATGGCCAATTAAATAGATACTTAAATTAATTTGATAAACGTTTAACTATAACATTAGAAACTATTTAATGTTCAAATATTTAACAAAAACATATTATTTGTTAAATATAACAAGGATAATTAAATTCTGAAATGGTCTTTAAATATAATAATTGGGCAGCTGCTGAATGTACAGTGTGGTTTGTTTACATTTCTAATCCAAAGCATGAGAAATAGTAATATATGGCGCTTTTCCACTGCATGGTAAGGCACGGTACGGCTCGGTACGGTTCACTTTTGGGGGGTTTTCCACTGGGTACAGTACCTGGTACCTGGTACTTTATTTAGTACCACCTCGGTTGAGGTTCCAAGTGA
The DNA here is from genome assembly GCF_001515605.1 of Sinocyclocheilus anshuiensis. Lineage (NCBI taxonomy): Eukaryota > Metazoa > Chordata > Actinopteri > Cypriniformes > Cyprinidae > Sinocyclocheilus > Sinocyclocheilus anshuiensis. The sequence continues at coordinate 1,494,443 of NW_015555703.1, forward strand.
ACCGTACCGTTACCAAAACGTGGCGTGTAAACTCTGCTGATCACGGATTGGCCGGAGAGAATCGTCACTACCTGCGTCACTGAACTTGCGACAGAAACACAAAAGAACCGCTAGATTTAAATCAGCACAGCCAGCGAAGGATCGAACGCAACTGTTTTGAACGAGCGCACCTTTTTTAACAACCAAAAAGTGTCTTTTTCGTTGTCTGTTGAGGAAGTACAGACGTTCCTCTCGTTGATAGCAGAGGAGCGGATCCAGCGAGAGCTTGATGGGGCGGCGCAACTATAATCACATGTGAATAATCCCGCCCACTCTAAAGCAGTACTAAACTGCAGTGGAAAACGCAAACCGAGCCGTGCCGAGTCGTACCATGCAGTGGAAAAGTGATGTTTTCTTTAGCAAACACCAAGCACACTGAATCGTTAAATTCAAAACCCATCAAAATCATTTTAACAACTTGCACTGAACGTTTCAATGCAAAAGCAAGTTGTACTTCCATACAAAATGATATACAGCTTTTTAGCGTGGTATTATAAGCAATCAATGCTACTTGAAATTCAAAACGAGACAGATATCTGGTACCGATCGGTAAAGTCTTGGTCCCGTGGGTCGGTGTGTTCAGCGGTTTGTGGAAGCCTAGCTCTGGGGGTCCGAAAACCCCTAAAGATGAGCCAGACCGCATGCGGGCAGGAGGCGAGTCTGTGGATCAAAGAATAACTTATTATGATTGCAGCTTTGCTTTTTTACTCTTCACGGGAAATGAAGAAGATATGGCATTTAAATTAGTGGAAAAATCAAAATTAGTTTCATTTGGTTTACAATAATGAGTCCTTCTCCTAAACCTGTTTTGTGCATTGTAAAAGACTGTTATTGCCACTAATGGACGCACTCTGCTGCCAGCTGCCCGGCTCTCTGAATGGTGTTGTGAGGAAGAATGAGACAATGACTTGCTTTCTTTCACTAAACACTGTTGGGTAAACACTGTGGCCTCCAGCCAGATGTCACCGAATGCTGAGTAGCCCCCCCAGTTTCACCCCCTACCCCTTTATGTACCCTCCCCCAGGACAGAACATGACCTCTGTGCATGCAGAAACCAGCAGAAGATGGACAGACGCAGCATATGCTGTCTGATGTGCTCCAGAGCTTCAGTTGTCCACGAGGCTTAAAATGGCAGTTTTTACATGAGAAACATAGCATTTTGTATAATAAGGCATGTGATATTTGATGGTCCACACATAAACTCACCTGAGAGGGGGAGGGGAGATGGACTGTGGCCATTTGTGTCTACAGTTTCTTTGCTGCTTAGTGAGGATGAGGAACTAGGTTTGGATGAAGAAGCACTGTTCGATAATGGCCTTGTCTTACAGTCTGAAAACAAAAATGCACAGGTAATGTCAAGTGAACCATCTGTTCAAATCAAACAGATTCAGTATCAACTTTATGTATAATATGTTTGGATGGAAAGGATGCACAACATATCAGGGACATTCTTTTTTTTCATTGCTACAGGTATAAGAATAAGATCATTTCAGGGCCCATTTTCTCAATTTAAACAGTACTTCTTTTCTATAGTTTGTATGGAAAGAATCATCAATTATCAATTTGTGAATTTAAAAATAGAATACAAGTGCAAAGTACATTTACATTTTACCTTATTTGATGTTTAGAAATGCAGCAACATAATTAACAAAAAAGTTTTGTTAAAAAATACACTGATAATTAATTATATTCAAGGAATTCCATGTATTCCATGTTCCACTATATTCTTTGTTACTAATTTATTCTAACATTATTGGAAGAAACCATTAATTATCAGTTTATTAATTTTAAAAATAGAATACAAATGCAAATACAAAAAAAACCCCCCAAAATAATATTTAACAAAAATGTGTTTTTGTTAAATAAATCAATGATAATTAAATTTGGAAATTATATACAAATAATTCTATCTAAACTATATTATATATAATTTATCTGAACTTTTATGGACGATATCATCAATTATCAATATATTCATTAAAAATACAATTGCAAATGTGTTTTAATTTAAATTAAACATTTAAAATTAATTTAATTTTAACTTTAATATTTTACTTTACTTTTATGTTTATAAATGCAGCTAAATATTTAACTAAATGTTGTTTTGTTAAACAAAACAATAATAATTAAATTGGAAATTATCTTCTATGTATACTATATTCTATGTAAAAAAAGATCTTTACATTTCTGGAAGAAATAATCAATAATCACTTTATTCATTTAAAAATAATATACAATTGCAAATAAATTTTAATTGCAATTAAAAAGATATTTAAATTAATTTTATATTTTTCTTATTTAATGTCTAGAAACGTAGCAAAATATTACAACAAAATATGTTTTTTGCTGAATAAAACAATTACACTTGATAATTACACTCGGAAATTGTCTTCAGATTCTATATATATTATATTCTATGTAAATAATTTACCTTTTATGGAATAAATAATCAATTATTAATTTAAAAATAGAATTCAACTGCGCATACATTTGAATGACCAATTAAATGGATGTTTAAATTAATTTGATCAATTTTTAACTAATACAGTATTAGTTTACAATTACAATACAATACATTCACAATTCTGTCTACTGACATTTTCTTTTTATCTATATTTTATTACTATATTGTTATTTATAATTAATTGTCTATTCTCTTTATTATTAGTGTTTTTATTACCTTAAATTATATGTATGTCTGCACTATGTTTGTACTTTCTGTACTGGAAGCTCCTGACACCAAGACAAATTATTGGTGAATCAGAATCAGAATCAGAATCAGAATCAGAATCAGAAAGCGCTACAGAAAGAGTTACACACACAAGGCAATAAAGCTCTTTCTGATTCTGATTCCGATTTGAACTTATTCAACATTAAAATGTAATGTAGCAAAATGTTTTACAAAAACATATTTTTTTACATTTGGAAATAATCTTTAAATACAATATCTTAATCCATTTGCTAATCGTTAATCATATTAATTTAAACAAATAACATCGTCAGCATTTTCAAGACACCCCTCTATCTGTGCCACGGGGCATTTTGCACATTGTACGTGTGGTACCTTTCCAGCAGATGAGGGTTCCCTTGCACAGAGCACCCTGAGAGTTCTTCACCAGGTAGTACTTTAAGTGCTTCTGCTTCTTCGGCTGAGTGGATAACTTCAGGTTGATGTGGTTGGAGAACTCAGTGAAGTAGCGGAACCCTTTCTCACCACAGCCCACACAGTTCCCCGAAAACCCTTCACAAACACACACATACAAACAGACTCTTTAGAAAGACTACACAAAGAAAGGTTTCTGACCAAGACTGACACTGCATCTAAACAGGCAATAAAATATATTCAATATTGCTTTCTGAATGGCTGATTTTGTTACTTTACATAACATTTCACAGACACAGTGAGTTTTGTAGATTATATGTTTAAAGGGGTCATATGATGCTGCTAAAAAGAACATTATTTTGTGTATTTGGTGTAATGCAATGTGTTTATGCGGTTTAAGGTTCAAAAAACACATTTATAAAGAATATCTCTTTGGATTTGAGACTTTAGTCTTGGACAAATTGGACAAAGGACAAATTGAAATCGCATCATATGACCCCTTTAACTTCCTGGAATTGTATTGGAACACCAACCTAAAAGTGCATTTTTCCCATTCTCATCTGGCAGGAAGCGCTTGTCCACTGCACAAACGAGGATGTGCTCTGGGATGCTGGGAGATTTGGCACCAATCAGCTCAAACCCCGTGGGAACCTCGATAGACTCTGTTGCCATGGAAACCAGGCGCAAATCTTTTCCAGCTTGACAGAAACCTGGGCACAGATGAGTCAGCGATATAATGAAAACTGGCCACGCTGATGTAGCTAAATGCACGGTGATTTACTGTTTACACAGTTTTTCAGTGCCACTGTCTCTAGTTTTGCAATGTCATTACCATACGTTTCACTTTGACACTGACTTGGCACTTCAAATTTGCTCTCTTCATAACACCGTGACATAACATATGACTTCAGAAGACCCGGAATGCATGCTGTAAATGGTCTACCAATTTCCCTACCATCAACAGTGCAGCAGCCGTCAGGAGGGGGTCCCTGCAGGTAAGGCAACGGTGGGCTGCTGGTGTCTGAATCCTCCTCGTCATCCATATCTTCAATGGATTTGGTGGACTGGCAGTTCACCAGCACATGGCTGGATAGGTCGGACCTCATGCTCAGGTCCATTTTGGGCTTAATATCTGGAGGGTAGAACCAGAAACAGGTGTGTTATTGCCATTCATACATATATGCACACACACACACACACACACACACACACACACACACACACACATATATATATATATATATGAGTAACTCTATAATTAGGGGTTCATTTCACATCAAGAAAAAGTGTAAAGACAATATGCTTTCCCAATGAAACAACTATTGCTTTCAGTTGTTGCCAAGCTTAATCATTAAACACCGTTTTGATATTTCAAAAAGAAAAAGATGTTTTCCCTGTTGGTGAGTTTGTCAACTATGTTATGGACAAACTGTATGGGTTTACAGGTCAACAGTTTCACCATTTGACTCATAATTTCAATGGAAGGCCTTGTCTGGCCAACCAAATGCTATTTTCCTGATAATTTTAACCTCAAAATGTACTATGCATTTGAATTTAAATCATAAAAATATTGCAAACCATAACAATGAATGTACCCAACATAGTTGATAGGCAATCAATAGACTCCATGTCAATAGGTCACTGGACATCAAATATAGAAATAATTTACCATAAAGTGCTCAAAAAGTCGGTCGCAGAAGAAAATCACGATGCTGGTCATATGGTTTTGTGATTTGTATTTTTTGAAGTTTTTTTAGGGGGTGTTTGGTTAGTAACATAGTTGACAGATTTTTTTGTGGACCAGTAAAACAATTTTTTTTTTTTTGAAAGAAAGAAAACAGAATTTTTCTAATGGTATTTCGGTTGTAGAAATAAATTTAATATAGATAATCTTGACTTTAAAATTTGTATTCATTATTTTGAACTCGAGACTCGTTCAAAAAGCGGACATTGCAAACACTGTAATTAAAAGGACATAAAGACAATTTCAAACAAACTGAAAAACAGGGTGTACAAAATATATGTGTGAGATTATAGTATGCATTTTTTCTTTCTACTGGATAAAATATGATATTTCTGAAGAAAACTGTTAGAAAAAACTATTATCATCAATGGACATGAAATGTACCGTAAATTATAGACGGAATGACCCATATATAAAGCTTTTTGATGGATGTAATAGAGCTTCTTTGACTAAGATTTAGAAAATCTCTATCATGTTTCTCCTTAAAAATGCAATTTATGATTAAGAACGAATCAAAATAATTTCGTTTGAAGGCAAATGATTACCCTCCAGGTTGCTAGGATACTGATCAGGCTCCAGATACAGCTGTGTGAATACGGGCTGTGGGTCGCCGCCGCTCGATCTTAATGAAGCCTCTATAGAGTTGTGAAGAGCCTCCTCAAAGCGGGCAGATTTCAGCTGCCCCGCGTATGAATTCCCCATGATCTGAAACAAAACGTACAATTTTCATATGTTCATTGTGCTTAAATATGTCCTGCATAAACACCACACACACATCATGATTAGTTCAGTTTTGAACTCACAAAGTAGAAGTTTCATGGGTTAATCTATAATGAAACCGATGGACTGCGTGGATGAGATTTTAATTCCAGGCCTATTTGTAGTCTTTTGTAGAATAGACCTTGAATCTGTTTCAGCTGTATTACTAGCACAAATAGTCCTGAGCATGTGCAGAAAGTACCTGAAAGAGTCAACAGCTATACTTCATCAGGACAGTTACAATGCCTGATTTCAAACAGTAGGACTCACACACAAATAAAATGAGACGGGAGTTCAATCAAGACAATGAGTCTGCCGCTTTAAGTTCAATGAAAAAACCCTCAAAGACAGCTCTCATATCTGATTATTATGCAATAATACGGCTGCAACAATAAACTCCATTTTGGAAAATATTTACCACTATACCTTTGATTATATTTCTTTAGCTGCAGAAGGACAGGATCACCTCTTCTCCATGGTGTATCAAAGTTGAACCGCAGTATTCCTGCACCTACAGACAAAGAGTCAGAGCTTCATTTACAGTATAAATACCATATGATATATAACTTGATAGGACAATCCATTGGGAATAACAGTTGCTTGAACTGCACAATTGAATCTAAATATTAATGCAGCATTAGAAATTTGCAATGGGGATTTAAAAGCACTGAATGGAGAATGTATTGCAGTATAAATCAGTAAGAATCATATGTAGTGAGTATTAATCCATGCGTTATCTCAGATCAGACAGTTGTGTGTAAAGCTGAACAGATCGCAGTGATCTTCAACATATGTAGCTGTTAACTGATAACACGGAGGGATGAGTTATAAGACACTATGACCTCAAGGGAATGTTTGTGGAACGCACAGAGGAAAGGATCTCCATGTCTCCTACTTTCAGGCTCACACAAAGACTGATGGGACAGGTTTTGTTCTTTTGGCCTGGTTAAAACAAGAGTGAGATGCAGTAAAGCATCAATCAGTCAGTAAACACTTCTGCCAAAAGTATCCCAAATTTGTAAAGATTATATGACCTATATACTTAAAAAAAAATCAGAAAATGAACAACTGTGTGAATCGTTTTTATTAGTAGTTTTTAAAAGTCTAGGTTATAAAATGGATTTGTTTACTGATCTCTACCAGGTGACACGCCTGGTAAATAAATACTGCAGCTACATTAAATATAGTATTAGATGTCTGCATTTCTTTGGACATTGCAAGATTTGTGAATGATTACCAAGAAAAACGGATAAAATTGAGACTGACTACAGTCCAAAGAGGCAAATTTCACCATCAGAATCACTGAAAAGCTTCCTCTATGAAACTCCAATGGATATGGGTCAGCAAATACATTTTTTTAGATACAAAAAAACCCAACAAAGTCTCTGCAGATTGACATGGAAAATTGCTGGTGTAACGCATGGGTCATGTCGATTGATGCCACCACTGAATAACTCAAAAAACAAGTAGCACACCCTGTTTTGCAAACAGCTCACCGGAGGCCTGTTGGGCCAAGTTTCAGCTTATCACTCATCTTGATACTGTGATAAACAGAAGAAAAGTGTGGTAGCAGCATCTGAGCATAGTTTTGTCCTGCCTTCAGGGCTCTCAGGGTCCAGTTTGAACTGCTAATGACATTCAAAGGGTGTTAAATGCTAATGTGGACATGCCTGCAGAGGGCCCTGCCTTTAGGCCAAAAACTGTTTCAGTTCTAGTCACTTCTTACGGCTTCCATACAGGCTTTCAATTTGTTTTCTAATCCTGACTGATTATCTACAATGTATACAAAAAAAAAAGCAGTCATGACCCTTATATATATATATATATTTCCTTATATATGGATGATCAATATATTAAATGATTTAATGGTATATTGAAAATATACAGCTGCTTTCATATATTGAAAAATATGTGACAATATATTTAATTATATATTATAATATATGTAATTTTATATTTAGTAATAAACTTCATAACATATAGATGTGCATGTGATAAGATATCTTACTGCATGTGTATAAATACATTGCAGATATATTTACTCATGCAGTATTTACACACATATAGACATATATAATATATTTGCAAAGCATGCTGGGAACTTGAAATCTGCTGTAACGCATTCTGTGAATGTGTGTATACATGTGTGTACATCCATTCACATTTATATGGGAACATGTATGTGCAATATATGTGCACAATAAAGGATAAAACTTTATTAATTTGACATGTAATGCTATTTTTGTCTTCATTTCTAAATATTTTATATGTATCAATATAGAGCCATACATGGTCAATGCATATATTGCAGTTTATTGAAAAATATAAGCACTAGTTTCCCATATATGGAAATGTATCATGTATCAACATTATATTTTGCAATATATTCCCATATATTTTTGTTCCATAAGGAGACACATCTAAAAATGCACCAAGTCCCTTTTATTAACAAGGAATTGAAGAGAATGAATGTAGTTCATACTAAAAACAAAAATCAATCATTGAAGCTTCAATATGACACTGAAAGTGTGTAGGCAATGAACATGCCTCTTTCACCTAACAAAACAAGTTTACCGACAACAAAGGACTTGGTGTGACGCAAATGGTGTGTTCAAGGATGTCCAATCCCAACTAAAGAAACCAAAAGCTGTACAAATATAAACTAAGGGATCCTGAAATAGCCAAGAAGGGAAACGCAACACTTTAAGTAGCCAAAACAAACCAAACCACAGACACAGATAATTAGGTAAAGCTACAAGTTTGTTTGATTTGTGGGTAATGTTTGTTTTGTCTCAGATTAACAATTTTACACTTATGCTGTCCAATAGACACAACATGTGGAGATTTCAGTCACTATTTGGGTGCCACATGCAGTTTGATACATTAGTTTCTTGACCTAACTCTGTAAAGTAGACTTGAATATGTCAATATAAAAGGTTCTTTAATTAATAGCAACCAGGACAAAAACATTTAGCAAGAATGTTCTTAGTTGGTGAGAGATTTGTCTGGTTCATAACAAAAATGAACAACATGATAAATATTTTTATGCCGTTGCAATTTTATAGACATTTTCAGAATGCAGATCTTTTGATTTCTTATTCTTGTAAAAGTTTGTTTGCCTCGGCACCTGAACTTGCTGAGAGCGTGCTGTTATATTTCTATGTAAAAGGCCAAATAAAAGGTTTAGATGAAATGTGCCACATGTGGCAGTAAATGTGGTTACAGTCACACACTGCACTGTACCACTAAATACCTTTCTGTCTTTCTCTCAATCCACTCCCTCTTTTGTTTCCTTCCTTATCTGCATAATTAAAATAAACTACAATGGGAGAGGACAACTTGCTTTCAATGCACTTTCAATTAACAAATTCTACATTTGTTTCAATGTCTAAAAACAGCCCCTTTATAAGGTACAAACATTTAGACTAAAAACAAGCCCTTAAAGTAACACACAATGCATGATTTCAACAGTTAAGTACATCTAAACATAAAGAGTAACACTCTGTTACTTAAGTTTTGAATCTGCACTCATCACTGACCAATTCACACTTAGTTTTTTGTTTACATTCAGAGACATTAACCAAAGGAAAGAGAGTTTAAAGAGCAAAACTTCAAGCAGGGGGATGGGACAGAGATTAGCCAATGCAAAAATCTTTAAATAAATGGGACGCTAAGAGCCATGGCCATTGACACCGTATTAGCAGGAGCCGGTGAGTGTCAAAGAAACTAACATGACGCTTCTGTACCTTTCATAAGCAGCCGGGGTGTGGAGTGTGCCTCAAATCCCACTCAAGACCTTAAAGCAACTCAAACACAAACAGCCTGTTTCCATAGCAAACGTCCTTCTGATATCCAAAAGCAGCATCAAGGCTGAGAGGCACGTGACAGTATTCCTTGTCCCTGTTGCGAGCTAGCAGCTCCCTGGTCATGATAGTCCAGAGTCGGGGTAGCAATGCCTGATTTCAGGAACTCCAGCAGAGTCACCTTCTCTGTCCTGTATTCAGTGGTTCTGGATACACAAACCCTCCAGCACTCACATACACAAACAGCAGGCCCTACCCCCATTCCTCTTGCCCCCTCCCTCTTCTCGGCCATTTGCTCTGTGGTGTGAGAGGGGCATTTTCTCAGGACTCATTCATCTTGGCCCTTGCTGACCCCCTAAGGTGACAGATGCTGTTGTGGAGAGGACCATACCACAGAGCACGGCACAATAGAGGCGAGGCGCCTCCGCGCGCCACACACGTGCTGCGTTCGCCACGCACAATGCGCAGATGCCGCTCTCTTAACGTGACACCGGAGACCGCTAAGTGCCACACTCGCAGATGGGGGTACAACGTAAGGAGAAGGATCGTTTTCCTCCCCTTCTGCCGCTCCCCGTTTTATTGGGCCCATTTTACTGATAGGGCACACCAATGGCAAACTAGGGACACTTGCTAAAGAATGTGGGGTCAGTCCGCATTTTGTCCGTTGGCCTTGCCTGAACTCACATCCCTCCCCTTGCTGGAGGTTGACGATTAACTGAGAATTTAGGCCCATTGTAGATAGCCGAGTGGCAGGGACTCATCTGGTCTAAATAACTTGATAGGAGATTGACGTTTTGCACTTTATTGGATTGATCATTTCCTACCGCGTGCCGCGGACAAGTGGCTCAGAGGAAGTGAAAGAGATTTGAACGCAAATACAGGAGGATCGGGTTCCTCTGGTGCTCCAGGCTCTCTAACAATGACTCCATCTCTCTCCTTATCTTGCAAGATAATGGCAAAATATTGTCACTCGGTTGACCCTTTTGTTTCAGAACCTTGGAAAACAGGAACGGTATTTAAATAAACCAGTACTGTTCCATTTGTGAACTGTTACCTTTCATTACGACTCATTATGTATCCAAAATGGCCCTCTAATAGTAATAATCTCCCTCTATTCTGGCATAAAGTGTTACCTCAAGTTTCATTAGCTTAACCCTATCTGATGACTTAAGAGGGTAAATATACACAGTAGATTTAATCAACACACCCAAGATCCTATTTTGTCTGCAGCGAGTAGTAGGATTTGTTAATAATTGGTAACAGCCTTGTCCGTGGAACAAAAAGGTGACTTGACGCAATGGTTCAAAGAGTGTGCTGAGAACTGCAACAGTGAAATGCATTTGTCAAAGGTAAAGACACAAAGAATTTGTCAAGCAAACAACAAAACAGCCATGTCAGCAAAACAATGCATTAGAGGCATGTGCTTGGTGAGAAAATTGAAAAACATTTAAATAACCTTGCAGAAAATGTACACAAATTGATAAAAATGGCATTATTCAACATTTTTTATCGATTGAAGGATAAGGAAGTCATTTTTGATCAGGTTGAACAGTAAAACAGTAGTTTATTCTGCTTTCACAAAAAAAAACCAAAAAAAAAAAACAGTTGGTCTACATCGAGCCATATACTTCTTCTCACCCTAATAAGAATTAGTAGATTGGGGCTAAAGCAGTATGGGAGTCAGCTTTAAACAATGACCTCCCGCCCTCAGAGGGCTTTATTAGCCTGCCAGAGTCATTAATGCAGTCATTCCAGCTAATCTGGGAGCTTTGTCTAAACATTGTTTATTTTAATTGCAAGGTTTCTCCTTCAGATACCATTTGGACCACACAATGTGTAAGGACAACACTTTAAGGACCCCAAATTTGTAAGGACTTGTGATCGACAAAAGCTTGATATTTGATCAGAAACATACCTTTGTTTGTGGCAAAGACTCTTTGACAGACTCTTTGTCAAGATTGTAAAAAAAAAAAAAATGCATATGAAGATGCAGCACAAGTTAAATTTTCTGGGCAACCGAAGTGGCAATTCAAGGCTTTAACACTGCCAGACCTTAATGGGTCATTGGAAAAGGAGAAAGAGAGCAAAGCGGAGGGTTCCTTTGCTCAATTGAGCTTGAGGGTAAAACAAAAGAGTCAGTGAGTGAGCTGGCCCTCCTCTCACCCATCCTTCAGCACTGCTTTGAGTCTCCAGCCCTGGGCACAGACAATGGGAAGTATCTTTTCCACTGCCACCTGAGAATAGATGAGTCATGTGGTTGCGGCTCTTTCAACATCTTTTGGAGTTCTGTTTTGTCTTGTTCCCTACTTCCCTTTGAGAAGTGCTCCATTCTATCGAGGTACAACGAAACTGCCTCATTCCAGACAGACAGCATCATTGAAACCGATACAACTTGGTGAATCTTTGGAGGAAAAAAAGTCCAGTTTGAGGTCAACCACAGCACAATTATTGAGTACAGAATGCAATTTTTTGGAAATGTAACTTATACTTGGCTTCTTTCTGGAGAAACGCAATCCAGATCCAATAGTGGGGCTACTTAATCCAAATTTGGGCCAACAAAATCACAGTTTCAAACGAAATCCAAATATAGCCAACTTAATCTGAATCTGGACCAACTAACGCTTAGGAAAACCAAAGCAGAAATAATGCATGCAGAATGCATTTCTCGCTTCTTTCTGGAGAAATGCGCAATCCAGATCCAATAGGGAAAACATAATCCAAGTGGGGCTACTCAATCTAAATTTGGACCAATAAAACAGTTTGGGGCAAACCAGAGCATAAGTTCTAAATTCAGAATGTATATTTCAGAAGTGTGACTCTTATTCCTGTCTTTTATTCTGAGAACCCCTAAATCCAAATCCGATGGGACAAACTTAATCCAAATATAGGCAACTTAATCTGAATCTGGGCCAATAAACATGTAGGAAAACCAAAGCAGAAATAATTAATGCAAAATGCAAGCTTTGAGAAGTGTGACTCTAGTTCTCTGCTTCTTTCTGGGAAAACGTGCAATTCAGATCCAATGCTCAATCTAAATGTAGGTAAACTGAAGCCCAGGCTGGGGTAAACCAGTGCACAATTATTGAGAGCTGTAAACTTTGAAAAGAGTGTCTTTAGCTTCTTTATAAGAACTGCTTGATTGTCTTATCGAGTGTGGGTTTTTAGAAGTGCGATGAAATCCTCGTCCTCGCATGGTTGTAAAAAAAAACAACTAAGAATCACATAGATGAGGTGAGAGCGGAACATGATTTTAACGCAGTGACAAATGAGCATCAGCTGGGTAGGAGGGAGAGATTGAGGTGGCAATTGCCACACCTCATCGAGGTCTTCAGGAGCTATCTACTCAGTGTCAGAAAAAAAACAGATCTACCCTAACACAGGCCAATTACAACATAGCTTGACAATGTCACCATCACGTGAAAGCCAGTGCTGCCCCGTAATATTCGGCCTCCCTGACCACGTAAGGGCTATTCTGGGCGTGAGGCGTGGGGTCTCACGCCGCTTGTCACACCGCCGGCAGGTTGTTGTTCCCTAAGCCCTGCACTCATTTGCCTATTAAAGGCCTCTCACAGACTTCCTGCTGGGGTCCTGAAGTGCAAATCGGGGCTTTTCCAGGGAGGCGAATATGAGCCAGGGCTGTGGAGACCTCCTCCACTTGGCCACACAAACCAAGGGGGGAAGGGAGGCTTGGGGGGAGGCAACACGAAGAGTTGAGGGAGGGAGGCAAGCTGAAAGCCAAAGCTGAAATCGGCAGAGAGAGAGAGAAATCTGATTGGCTTGTGGGGGGGTGGAGGTGACAGCCTGGGGAGAGGATTAGTCCAGCAGTGGACAGGGGTAGTGGTGGGCCAAGGTTAGCCAGGGTTTAAGGGGGTGGAGGCCTGGGAGGACCAACAAAAGGAGTATTTGGGCAGATGAAGAAGTCATCATCATTAAGCCACTGGAAGTTTACTGTCCAGTTATAAAAGTGACTGGAAAATGAGAGGGGCAAGAGGGCAACCCCAAGATACGGTCAGCAGACTGCAGCGGGGTGGGATCGTGGGAGTGCTGGGCTCATTTATTAGAGTCAAAAACTGGCCTTTGTGTGACTGAAGCCCTGATTAGAGTGTTGACCTTGCCATACATTCAGCCAGAGTAAATGGCTTTAAACCCTAACTAAATCCTGCACTTAGACAAATGCTTTACGTCAGTAATTACCAAAGACCCTTTGGAAAACCTCCTATTAGTGCAATTCAACAATACAAGCAAGAACACTTGGGAAAAGTAGGGATTCAAGATTCAAGATTCAAGATTCAAGATTTTTATTTGTCACATACATGGTTATATAGAGAATATATGACCAGCAGTGAAATGTAAGTCAGGTCCGCTCCATGGACAGTGCAATTATTAAAGAATACAAACACAAGAAAATTATATATAAATATAGGTATGGAAAAAAGATAAAAAAAAATAAGAATAAAATAAAATGCGCAGGAGGGTATACTGTAGACTTAATAAATATTAAGATGAGCAGGAATGTACAAGAGAAGAATGTGCAAACAGGTTGTACAGGGTAGTTACATAGCAGCAATAGAGGTAAAAACGTAAATTAAAAAAGTAAATAAATAAAATATTACAGAAATTAATTCACGATATAACAGTCGTTAGCCAATATTAGAGATTTTTTATTTTTTTCAGCCAATATTGATATTTAATAGCGCATACTCACTTCTATCATTTTATATTTGGATTACCTTTGCCATCATGTAGCGTTCACTTAAAGTTCATCTTTAAAAACACTAATAATTTAATAACACTGTTAAATGTAATCTTTATCACATCTCAAAATGAATAATTTATTTTCATACTGTACATTATAATGTTGTCTAGGAGCATTTAAAATAACTGATTTTAGTTTTTAGCGTTTTAACGAATTACTATAGAATTTTAACATCAGCCATTTATCAGTTATTGGCCATATCATTAAGTGATCAACCATAATTGGAGTTGGAGAACTGGAGAACTGGAGAAGCATCAAAACATCTGAGGCAGCTTCATTTAGGAGGTGATCGAATTGATCTGAACAAGTATAAATACTCACGTGTGAATCTTTTGTACACATCTGGCTAACTGGAAAAGGTCAACTACAATTTTACACCTCAAAGTCAATGTGTCAGTGCCACATGCTCAAACAACCAATGATGACACTCATTTTGGGACTTATGTGCACCAACATGACTAGTTTTCCTTTATAGGGAGTGGATTCTCAACAATAAAACAGTCAGACCTAAGTCTTATTCCAAAATCTGTGGTGTCCATGGGAAAATGACGTGTCCTCAAGTGTCCTGATACCATGACAACAAACAAAGAGCTCAATCTGGGTGAAGAACAGCAAGGCTGCTCTGGCCAATAAACCGGAGACCTGCCGATGAACCCAACCCTGCATTTTACAACACAGACCACAGCTGTTATTCACTAGGGACAATAATAGTTCAACTGGGTTAAATGCATTTCTTTTTGCTGTATGGTTTGTTAATCGGTTGCTGTTATGCACTGATGACTGGCTGACATTAGGAAATAGACAAATTGAAGTGTTTATGTTTCAACACAAGTGCTCATTTTGGCTTAAACATTTGGTAAGCTTACACATTCACTCATGGTTCCTAATGGTTTGTTTGTCCTGGTCTTGTTTTCAGGATTAAATGGCCTTTATAGGCAGACATTTTTGTTACAGTGGAAAAGGGGACTTTTTTAATAGTCCTGTGTCACATGAAGCACATATTATCAAAACAGACATGCCTTATCAGGTGACAAGGGCCAAAGAGAGGCCAGATGTGCTTCCTGACACAATTCCTCCTGCGTTGACGCTTCATCCATCATTATTCAGGCGAGGAATGGCAGTGCTGGTCAAGACACCATGTCGTTCAACCAGATGCGACTGAAGCCTTGTATTGTCATTTAATGTTTGTGATAGATTCCAAAAAGAACATTACAAACATTAGATGACAATACAAGGCTATTTAATCTGTTTTAGGATAAATTTCAACAATGGAAAAGTGTGAAAACCATTTCCAGCACTGAGTTAATCCTTGACTGATCTTGCACATCTGGTTAACTGGAAAAGGTCAACCAAAGTTTTACACCTTTTCCTCAAAGCCAAAGTGTTGGTACCACATGCTAATGCTGAATTTGCGTTGGTAAAACTGACATTAGAAATCCATGTTAGAGATGCACCAGAATTAAAATTCTGGTCGAAACAGATAAGCTGATAATTATTTTCATAATATGGCCAAAAACTGATAAAAGTTCAATTGATCAAATTTACGGATAAAATTGAAATTCTGAACTACTTTGTCTAAAAGAATAAAACCTAAACTTTGTTCTATCAGTTTTAAATGATGGTTTTAGGCATCACAAAATGATATCAATTTTTCATACTATACAGTATAAAAAAAATAGATATTCATTTTGAGACTTTTATTATTAGTGTTTTAATTTTAAAGATGAACTTGTGGCCATTAGATGTCAGCTGAAGTAATCTGAATGTAAAAATATGGAAATTAGCACAAACAATTAAAAATACATAAATCAATTACATTTATTGATATAGATCTGATACATTGTTGGAATGTATTTAATTGGAACAAAGATCCAGTTTCCAATGAATCAAAACTGTTTGCATCAGTCAAACTCATAATTTCAATGCTCTAACTTTTCAATCTTTGGAAGTTTTCAAATTGCACATTTTATGAAAGTTCTGATATCTCTTATTAGTCCTCTGTGACAACAACCAAAATTACATTACAGCCTAAATGGTAAATTTCAGTTTAATGTGCAATTGTATTATAACTATTGTCACCTGGTGCATATTCTTTGCTTTTGAATATGAATTATATGAAAGTATTTTGTTGTCCTCAACAATACTTGGATGCGTTTTAATCACTGTCACAAAAATAAATAATTTCCAATTAACAGCTCAGAGCAGAATCTCAGAATAGTCACAATATTTCTGACATGACGTGAACACAGCACAAAACAACTGATGATGACGTCAATACTGAGAGTTATGAGCCCTGCCATGACTAGTTGCTAAATGTATAGAGGATTTACAAATGACAACCAGAGTAAGATACAAATCCCACCAAAAAGACCAAACAATTGTACGACTGAGCAGATCAACCTGTAATCAATTTCATTAAAAGCGTTCGTAACTCAGAGCGAAGAAACAGTGCTTTCCCCTCTTCAGAGTCACAAAGCCACCTTGAATGAGTGAGTGACAAATGAACAATGAGGGTCTTTAATGTTCTCAGGAAAGACCCCTGTCCTCGCCCCCTCCCCACTTCCTTGCGGAGCGCTCAACTGTATCCATCATGCTCCTCTTCCTGACCCCATGCAGGCAGCCTCTGCCGCATCAGGACTGCTGTGTGTGTGTGGTGGGTAACAGTAGTGTCATGCTGATAAAGCTGAGTGAGTTGCCCACGGTGATAGGGTTGACTATTTAAATCCTCTTGCATCTTTTTTGTTATTGTGACTTAACAAAGGCAGGTTCAAACTATTGTCTAGTGCTGACACAGACACAAACCCCTTACAAATCAACTGTGATGGGAACAGTCAGACCGCTCTCAAATCAGACCTGAAACGACTACTCTAGATGTGTTTTGTGATGAGATTCGAGTTACTGTAATCGATCATAAAGACACTGGTCAAAAGTTTCAGACAAAACACAAAATTTAAAACAGTTATTGTCAGCTGCAACAATATGTAATCTCCTTTATAAGTATTTACTGAACATTTGCATCAATCAAGCTTGTTTGAGCAGTCATTGACCATATTTGCTGCTCAATGTATGTGCATTGATCAAGTTTATATATGAATAAAAGCCTAAAGTAAATATTTTCATCATATAAAGTGACCACTACTACTGCGAGTGCTGCACGCCATTATAACTCAATTATCCAATAAAACTCAACTATCTGGCAGCAGCAGGTCTTCTAATGTCTAAATGTTCTAAAGTCTTCTAATGTGGCATACATATAGCTTATCTGACCGTAGCATATTTTCCTCATGGGTAAATATTTGTCCTTTCTTATCATGAGCGGCAGGGCCACGAGTCAGGATGCTTCCGGAGGTCAGATGAGGTTCAGCCAAAACACAGCATCTCCAAGAGTCCATTGGATTTGTATTTACTGTATTCAACTCTCAGAGATAAAAATAGGATAAACACATACATTTAACAAAAAAAATAAATAAAAAATCACAAAATTCATAATTAAAGGTAACCCTCACCAAATCACACTTAGTAGAACTCATTGTAAAGGATGCTAGAGTTTTCTGGGTGTTTGCCAAGGCGTTGCTCTGTATGAGGTAGCTGTTTTTGAGAGGTTGTTAGAATGTATTGTGCATTTTTCAGCAAAATGTTCATCTTTCTGTGGCTTGAATGAAGTCTGTTTGCTTCATATAGAGAGCTATAATAATCAGCCATGAGTTCACCGAGGTCCGGACCTCTGTGAATTTTTTCATATTCAAAAATAAAATTTGAAGTTCCTTGAATGACTATCATTTAAAACTCCTTTTATGAGTGTCTGAATTTATACTTCAATTTAGACGGTTTGCCTAGATTGTTCAGTGTCCGTGGTGTGAAAATGATGAGGCTATCGCGACATGCTTATCTTATTTCCAAAACAAAAGATTTCAACTCATTTTGATTTATTTTATTTTTGGAGGCCTGATTTTGTTTGTTGCCGTAGCAACACTGCATTGCCGGCACTTAAACTGACAATAATCAAAAAAGCCCATAGAGAGCACAGGCACGTTATTGCTGACAGGACACCACATTTGCTAAGACAAACGCAATGATCATCATGATATTATCTATGCTATCAAAAACAGCAGCATAAATAAATAAAATGCAATAAATTCCTCCAATAAAAAGGGATTTTAAAGAGAAGATCATCTGTGTTTACTGTTCGTGGGAGTCTAAGGAAAGCTGTGGCACTGAACTCATTGGTAAGACTGATCTCTGTTTCGTCCAGAATCCATTTATGCAAGCAGCAGAGACAGTAGTCTTCAGAGATCAGGCGAGGATTCAGAGTCAGTGGTCTTTTCTCTTTTTCTCTCAGCTAGAATGTGGAGTCCAGCACTGGGTCATGGTCACCGTGACTTTGGCCAGCCCGCCCCGTTAACTCTCACTCCCCACCCCTCCCCCCATCTCCCCGGAGCCGCTATTGGTGACCTTGGGCTTAACCGG
>NW_015555703.1:1513123-1534522 GCF_001515605.1 Sinocyclocheilus anshuiensis
TTCTAGGTCGAAACAAAACAGCTTGTGGAAAGAGAAACAGCTACAGAGTGATTTTTATGAGGTTCATCACCTTAGTGAAGGAATCTCCTGAAGCATTTCCAAGTCTGTCCGGTTCATTCAGTACCTCCAAAGAATGTAAAAAAAAAATAATAATAAAAATAATAATAATAATAATAATAAATAAAAAAATGGTCTTTGTGCACGTGTTTGATAATAGAGGGTATATAAATGCAGAGAGCAGGTTGGCTGATACAGCTCTACTGTAAATTTGTGCTTTTTAAGTCATAAAAATACTAACAAGTTAAACTGTCCTGCAAAATAATAATAATAATAACATAAAAAGCATTAAATCATGTTAGCAGCGGGTTTCCAGAAAGGGTCCAGCTCATGAAAAACACACTCTGTACTCTATTAAGACGAGTAAATCAAGTTACTCCTGCCTGCAATTTTTCATTAAAGTGAACAGCACGTACTTGAGTAGACAAGCCAAGATAAAGGGCAAGTCAGGTTACAGCTCCAGGGAGAGAAGAATTACATACTTCCATAACACACAGGGTTATTTAACAAATTGAATAATAATATAACAGATATACATTTTTATAACAAATATGGGTCAAAGATGAGACGTCCCTTTTTGGTGTCTGCATCAAATTCAGTTTACAAAAGTGATTTTATATACACAGAAAGCATATTAAATGTCAATTGTCTACTATTGTTTCAAATAACTTTTGTGACAATAAAATGTCAAAATATGGGTGAAATAAAGTTCCATTGTCATACAGTGTAACAGATATATTAATGTAAAAATGAAACAACATACTTATTCTGATTTGTACTTATTAAAATATATAAAAGAAAAAGTGATCATACTAAATTTTATTATATTATAAATGATTAAAAATTTCTTGCTGACAAATTAATTTGTTTTGGGGGCTTAAATAGAGTATTTTAATGTCATCTAATGATTCTTGTTCTAAATATCCCTGACAATATTTTTTTTGGTATATAAACTATTGTTCCACTGAACATCATTTTAGTGAGTGTCTTCTGTAAATCATGGTTAAAATGTATGATAGTCATCTTTTTTTTGTTCAAAAATAAATAAATAAATGAATTAATTGATTAAACAGGACACATTCTAATGTACAGAAGAAGAAAAAAGCTGCATTGAACCTTTGTTTTGATGCTTGAAAACCCCTTTTGGTCTTTAACCCATATAAAAAGTGTGATTTCTAGACCTGGAAGGTCACATAAAATTAATATAACTTCATAGGCACTTTTATAAAAAAATATACTTTTTTATAACAAATATACAAAGTGTGGTAACTAGACTTGGAAATGTCATGTGAATTAATAAAACCGGTAATGATTTATTTTAGGGACCAATTCTCACCATTAACTTTTTGCTTATAAGCATGCATATTACTAGCATATTGGATGTTTATTAGTACTTATAAAGCACATATTAAGTCTTATTCTGCATGACCATATTCTACATCTCTTAGTCCTACAACATACCCTTAACAACTACCTTACTAAATATTAATAAGCAGCAAATTAGGCAAAAGTCATAGTTAGGTAATAGTGAGAACTGGTCCCCAAACTAAAGTGTGACCATAAAAACTTATAACTCTACAGGCATTTTTACATTGAATATACATTTTTTCTAGTTGTGCCAAACTCTAATATCTTATCAGGTAGAAATTGTGCATAAAAAAACAAAAAAATAAAAATCCTTATCCAGTAAATCAGGATCAACTGGAGAAGTCATGGGGCCTTTCAGATATTGTTGTGGACAATAGAGTGGTGGAACTATGACGTGGAACCCAGTAGGATTTTTCCATTGGCTTTTGGATTATCACCAAAAATAAACTCTGTGTTCAACCATAGTTCATGATACTTGTCCATCACAATCATATAATACGAATTTGGAAGCCTAAATATAAGCGGCAAAACTAAAAAGCTAAACTTAGGCTATAAATGAAATACATCACGGTCGCTCGTCTTGTCACCACCACGCTTCTGACAACTTTTTCAAACTTATTTTTAGAAACATGTTCCATGATAAGGATTTACTCAGTGGATGAATTTTTGAAACAAATAAATACAAATATTAAAAAAATACATTTGTCTATACATGCACTTTTTTTGGGGAAAGTTTTCCTTTGGGAAATAAATAATTGTTATTTTGCTTTACAGTTGTTATAAAAGTTTAAAAATACAAATGTTTTCTAATTGTGCTTAAAGATTATTTTACTTCTCTGAAGCGTGAAACCCTATGTCTCTGTGGATTTCCAGTCGCATGTCCTTTTTCATAGATGACAGAAAAAGCAGGGTTGAGAATCGCATGTAGAGCGTTGCAGCGTATATGCTGGTCTACTAATCAGCGTTGTCAGGGCTAGCATGAGGGACAAAGTCTAGAATTATAGGTTATTGTAATAATATTAATACAAATCTCAGTAGCATCATAGTTATTTTCTCAACAGTATATTTTTTCAAGGTTGTTTTCTTTATAGGCTATATTTTCTCCTGATTTTTTTTAAATTTAGTTTTCTCTGTTTTTCAACTGGTTATCCACACTCCCAATTTACGTGAGAACCAGTGGTATAATAGCACAAGCACTTTATTCAAATTCAATCTTTATCACACATTTGTACTGAGAGCTGACCAGAGAGAAACAGAATGCACTATAGCAAGCAGTATCTTCAAATGTTTCAAAATAAATAAGTAAAAAACACATTCTCAGAAAATAGTTTTATTAAGATAAATTATAACTGTCAACCATTAACATGAATGTACAGATGCAGAGACAGCTACAGATCGGGGAATGGGCACTGGGCTTCCTGTCTGCTCGTCTGGGGAAGTACAACATATGCAATATTAGTTTCATGAAAGATGAACCTTTTCATTTAAAAACTGCAATGAATACAAAACTAGAGCCAAACTAAAACTGAAATGAAACAAATTAATAATAAATAGTAAGTAGTGAATAAATGAAATAATCGTAAATGACCAAAAAGTTAACTTAAATTACGATGGAACCTGAAAAAAATTAAAATAAAAACTATAATAGTATATATAAAACATAACTAAAATAATATTGATAGGAGCACACATATTTAAGACTGCAATAATTAGGTGCAGGATCTACACCGCCTTTCTGCACACTCTCAGAAAAAAAGGTACAAAAGTTGTCACTGGGGCGGTACCTTTTCAAAAGGCGCACCTTTGTACCTAAACAGTCCATATTGGTTCCTTAAAGGTATATATGAGTACCTAAAAGGTACAAAAGTGTACCTTTTGAAAAGGTACCATCCCAGTGACAGCTTTTGTACCTTTTTTTCTGAGACTGTTTCTGAGAATAAATCCTTGATTGATATGAATATTTTAATTAAAAACGTGTTTCCACGTAGTATTCAGTAAAAATCTAGTGCCTTTAATCAATTAAATAACAAGAGAGTGAGCAAGGTTTTGGATATGGTAAGATTAAATTTATTTTAGTGAATAAAGTATTTCAGCAATCATTTTGTTCGGGTGGTTATACGAAATATTATTTTATCTTTGCTTCTAGAAAATCCTCAATCTTTCTGCTTTCTAACAGCTTCATGTGGCCGTAAACATTTAATTTTAGCGTGGCTTTAAGCACTATGCATCACCGTGACCATGTAAAGCCAGTAAATGTGGTGTTTACATTCAATAATCGAAATATGAGTTTACCTTATGGCACGATCCCAGAATCTCTGCTGGGTTACATCCGTAGGAAAGTGATAAAACGTGCATCTTCCATCCGAAGACTTGTGGTTGCATTTCGGGGCAAAGCAAAAAACCATTGTCGAACAACAATATAAAATGGGGAAAACTATTAATTGGTTATTCTAAAATTAATTGTACTAGAAATTAGAAAATACCACAATTGGAAAAAAACTATAAATTGCTATTAAAACTATTCGGCGAGATGACATTTAATGTCTCCGCCAACGCCTGTAGTCCCATTTAGCAACTTGTTAGCAACCGTCTTTTTCATGAAACGCAACAGCTTAAAAAAAACCACGAGTGGGGTGAAACTGGTGTGTTTTATGACATAGAATAAAACGTGAAAGTATCTTGAGCTTGTGTTAAACACTGACATTATTTTAGGAGATTTAACCAAAATCCCATTCAAAAAACCCATTGATTTTGGGACGATGGAACCAGAAGTGCTTACAAAGTAACGTCATAGGTCCAACACTCTTTGGGGGGCTTTGGAGTCAAAAGGATTGAGAACCACTGCACTAACTGAAATGAGCAATAGAAACACAGATGCATATTTTATGATTTATCTAAAAGTTCCAAGCACACTATCACATCAACACAATCCTCTGTGCTCTTCCTTCCCTTTTAAACTGTACAAACTCAGCATAATCACTAAAACAACTGGGGCTGGGATTCAAGCCTGAAATCGAATGTCTTCATAAACGCTGGAGCATAAAGTTTGCATATTCACAGACTGGTACTCAACATTACAGTCACAGCCACTATAGACATATATATGTATATATATATAAAATATTAATACTGGGATCCTTGTCCTGTAAATATAATTAATTTAATAGTTAATTATTTGTTATTTAAAAGGTTAGATTTAAACATAAAACTTTAAATTTAGGTTTATACTAACATGTTAAGTTTTGCAAATCATCTTTTTTTTTTTTATATAATTTTTTACTATAGTTTTAGTATATAGGTACTTAACATGACATTTCAAACACGTGTCCAGTTAGTAAAACTATTTTAAAGAAAATCTTTTCAATTCAAAGTTGAGACTACATGGCATTTGCGTTATTTAATATAAATAAATAAATAAAATAATTTGTCACACATGCAGGAAAAATAGTTATTAAAAAGTGAAAAACTACAGATTTTACTAGATACTTTTCCTGAAACATATGAAATTTTTCCAAAAATAAAAACATTCTCAATGTTGAATAAAAAAAGTCATAGGCATATTATATGCATTATCTACATATTGTTGTTGTTGTTATTTCGTTTTTTTTTTACTATTAAAAGTTACATTTTTAGAATGAAGCATAAGATTTAATAAAACAGTTTCTGTCCAAGGCTGCACATAATTTATTTTACTGTTGGTTCTGCTTTATCTCTTACAGTAAAATCTGCCATGTGGGAAAAAAACAGGGTGACAAAATGTAAGAAAAAACAGCCTTCAGGTCCAAACAAAGATATATTAGCTGATGTGAAGGGCTTTGGAGGGGAGCAGCCCACCTCCCGAGAAATGATCAATGCACATGAAAGCAAGAGGTCAGCAACCTTTAACATCTCCATTCAGAGGGGGGAGGGGACGTGATCTTTTGTAAAATTAGCTACATTGATCCAATTGTGTGATATTGTCGAATCCAAGCCCAAACTGTGCGGCAGACACTTCTTTGAAATTTGTCTTTAATGACACCAAAACTCTTCCGTTTGGATGCACATATACATATAAAATATTAATAATCAAAGACTATCTTGTTATTTTTGTTTCTTCACTATCAGTGTGGTATTAATAAAACTAATGAGAAAGAACATCATGACACTTTGGCTCTTTTAAAGTCAATCAACATCCCAGCTCTCATTGCTTCTGTCATTTTTACGCACGGCAGGGAAGGACAATGCAAAGAAGAGTTCCATGCATTCTTGCCCTGTTGTTAAAGAAGGGGACAGGTTAAAGCAGAAGACAGCCAGGTCTCCGCTGAAACAGGACTGGGGTCACCGCAGATTCCCAGAGCCGTCAGGTGGGAGGAGGAGCATCGCATTCTCAGGTTAACTTCAGACTTCAAGACTGATTCTTAATTTAAAATAGAGCATGCAGTTTTGAGCAGAGGATGCTTTTCAGTCTCAGACTGAACACTGAGCTAAAAAAAAAAAGAAAAAAGGTTGAAGACAAAATGTAATTACATCAGAAAAGTTTTGTGATTTGTTGTCACAAAGTACTTTCAAAGCAATTAAAATAATAGCTTCAATTATGGCCTCTATCCTGCCCTTAATTAATATTTATAATTAGGCAATAAAACTAAGAAAAAAATGTATTGGTTCTGTATCTTTTAATCTATTTACACTGAATATGATTAACGTCTGTGAGATAAAAAACGTATCTAGAGTAAAAGACATTACTCTTTTATATAACATCAATATGATCATAAATGACTGTGGAAAATTAAAGATCTTCTCAAAGATGGTAAGCAGCCAAATTTGCTATTCCTAGAAAAGAGTTAACATACTTGTAACTCAGATTTCTGTACTCTGATTGAAGGCAAAATATCACTGAAATAAAGAAATACTTTTATAGTGATTACTATAAAATTACATACAAAATCACATATAGTAATCACATACTTCTACAGGAGAAGATTGTTTGAGAGGGTTTAGAGTTTAATACATGTTCTTTCAAAATATGAAAAATGTCATGTAAAACCCCAATAAATACTGTTAAAGGGGTCATATGATGCTATTTTAAAGATCATTATTTGGTGTAGATGAGACGTTAACTAAATTATTAATAATAGAAAAATAGAAAAAAAAAATAATAATAATAATTAATTAAAAAAATAATCTCCTAACTGTTTTGCAGTTCACATTATTAATTAAAGGACCAATTTGTTGTCATTTATTCACCCTCATGTCGTTCCAAACATGTATGACTTTCTTCAGAATATAAGAGAGGATGTTTGCTTTTTTTGTCCATACAGTAGATGTCAATGGTAAACAAAATTCTTTGGTTAGCCACATTCTTCAAAATATCTTCTCTTAAGTTCTGCAGAAGAAAGAAAGTCATACAGGTTTGGAACGACATGAGGATGAGTAAATGATGACGGAACGTTCATATTTGTTTGAACTGTCCCTTTAATTCTGACTTGGAGCTTCGTACAGAAAAATCCTGATTTTGACTGGTCATTGCAGCATTCTGCAGTCAAATATTTTGTATAATGACATGTAATAATTGGGATGACGTGCAATCTGGGTCATATATATCGGGGTCCATAATATCACCCTAAAAACTGGACATGCATTAGCCCTCACTTAACTTCCTTTTACTTTCATAATACATTTACACATCTAGTCATTTTTGCCTTGGCAAGTGGTGGTTTGTGTGTGAGGCTGAGGTGAATACTTTTTATAGAAACTGAATCATTCAGACTGAACAGTGTGTCCTGAAAGGTTTATATAAACACACAATTACTCAAATGGACTTCCAAACATTCTGCCTGCCAAGAATTACCACACACTGCACCACAGTAATGACACACTCTAAAAAATGCTGGGTTGTTTCAACCCAATGTTGGGTCAAATATTGACTAACACAACTGTTGGGTTAAAAAGTTAATTTAAAAATGTAACCAAAATTTAGCCCAACAGTTGGGTTAGTCCATATTTGACCCAACATTGGGTTGAAACAACCCAGCATTTTTTAGAGTGCATTTATAACCTCTCACTTTCATCAGAAATCTATTAGCAAGCTCTTGGTTACCAATAAACAGAATATCTGCAGCAGCTGACAGAATCATAATGAAAAACGGCATTTAATAAAAGCAGTTCAGAGAACCAATGGAGTATCTCAAATACTTTTATTAACTAACAGCCTAATTGCACTGATCAATTCCGTTCTCCTGCTCCTCCTCTGACCTTCACCTGGTAACCATGGCTACAGGAAGAGGAAGCAACATTTATTTGTACTCCTTGAGATCTGCTATCTTTGACAATTATCTCGAGGCAAGATTTTATGTCCAACATTTATATTTCAAGACAAATGCAAAGCTGGTCCCTGATCTGCTCAATCCAGCACTACTAGCAACCTTTAAGAAGCCACTGGCCACTGTAGGGCTCAATGTAGTTATTATCATCTTGGATGAAATCCACTGAAACAGGCTGCTTAAGAAAGACCAAGATGTCTAGAGAAAGAAGCACCTGCTGCCTGAGTCGTGGTCAATCTATTCCAAGAGTTTCAAATAATAGGGGGGATTTTAACAGCTAGATGAGCATCTTTTTATCTTGCCATCTGCACAAGTCACTAGTGGCCAAAGGAGCCTTCTGCATTTCTGCAACACAGCACATACACAGAGGACAACAACAGAATAAGGTCTTAAAGTGACCTCTTTTAAGTGCATTAATTACTAAAATACACTATATTGTTCAAAATGTTGGGGGTAAGATTTTTTTTATGTCTCTGAAAGTGTCTTATGCTCACCAAGGCTGCATTTATTTGATAAAAAATACTGCAAGTAATATCATGAAAATGTATTCATTTAAAATAACTGTGAATGTATGTAAGTGTAATTTATTCCTGTGATCAAATCTGAATTTTCAGCATCATTACTCCAGTCTTCAGTGTCACATGATCCTTCAGATATCATTCTAATATGCTGATTTGATGCTCAAGAAACATTATCAGAGTTGAAAACAGCTTAATATTTTTGTGGCACATTGTGACACATTTATTTGATAGAGAAATCTTTTGTAATATTATAAATGTTTTTACTGTCACTGTTTTACTGTCAATGTATTGCATCATTGCTTATTGAAAGTACTAACTAAAAAAAAACAAAAAAACTTTTGCCCCAAATTTTTGAACGGTAGTTTATATTGGAAAACATATGGGTATTGATAAACCGATATACAGTATTTGGCCTACAGTAATCATTAAAATTTGGGGGGAGGGGGTTGCATTTCAGTATGGACTAAATAACTGCTTATAACAGGCTGATTATATTTTATGTCTCTGAAAGTGTCATAGACATAAAATATAATCAGTGTCATATCAACAGAAATAAACACCAAGCATTCAGCATCAACTGATTAACTGACCGAAAAGTGATACTATAAATCAACACCAGGAAGACATTAGAGAAACAGCATGTATAATTTTAATGGTCATTTAAGCAAATTAATTGTATGCTGATTTTGCTCTTCTTTGTTCAGTGATTGATCTTTGTTGTTACACAGATCAATACTGGATTCTGAAAGCCGGCCCCTCTTGACTTTATTGATATCCAATGCAGTTTATATGAGATTTTCTTCCAAACCCCTTCTGTTATGACAGAAAGAAGTTTAGCACACACATGGCCATGTCAAAACACATTAGAGGAATGACACATGACCAAGGAAGGAAGAGAGGAAGGAAGGAAGGAAGAGAAAGAAAGGAAGATCACCAAAGAGGAGGACTTGCAAAACAGTTACCATGGTAACAGGACAACTAAAAATAAGAAATCAATCAACAATGAAGTGTCTAAGACACATTGAGCTGTGTTATCTGTGTAGGAGATGTCAAGCAGCTTTCAGCAGAACCTTTGTGTCCTCCCTGCAGGTTTCTGGCCCACAGAGACAAAGGGTTTCATGTATAACAGTGGACAAGAGCTTAAGAGTGAATGACTCACTGGCAACCAACAAACAGCAAAAGAAAATCAATAGAGTGAATTTTAATTTCATGTTATTGATCATACGGTGAACAAATGATCAATTCATAGGTGTTTCATTTTTTTAAAACATTGTTTTGACCTCATAATTTTTAATCCAAATGTCATAACTTGATCCTCTGGTGAAATGTCAAGCTTTCTGGTGACATAAGCAGGTCTTCTCCAATGATTTAATACGCATAATACCTGCTTTAATCAACTGCAAACTCACATTCAGATCTGTCTCCGTCCAATCAACAATGGTAGATAGAACCAAGTCTCCGCACTACATTTTTGAAATAATCTGTTTCACTCAGGTGTCC
Source organism: Sinocyclocheilus anshuiensis (assembly GCF_001515605.1). Classification (NCBI taxonomy): domain Eukaryota; kingdom Metazoa; phylum Chordata; class Actinopteri; order Cypriniformes; family Cyprinidae; genus Sinocyclocheilus; species Sinocyclocheilus anshuiensis. The sequence goes on from NW_015555703.1 coordinate 1,522,869, forward strand.
GTTCCAAACCGTTTCATTGTGATTTCAAACTATTTGAATCTATTTGGCTACAGTGCCATTTAAAGTCCTTTCATAGTGAATGCATAGGCTATATACTGATATTGAGTGTCGTCAAAGGGTCTACAAATATCACGACTTGTTAATCAGTTATTTTCTAGCTAAATCGCTCCAACCCTTCAAATAGCAGCATCGGATCAGAACCTTGACTCCTGGAAAGTAGCGCTATTTTTGTAACACCTCCTCCGTCCCTTCAAAAAAGGGATGCCAGCAAGTCAAAACCTCTTTCAGAAGCAGAAAGAGATGTCTCCTTGCACGCTACGTGAAGACTGGCTGATGGCGGCGATGTAACAGAGGCTATTCTTATCTCTTTCAGATTAACTTCCAATTGTTTTGGGCAAACAAAGGCTGCTTCTTAGGAAACCACCCCCTAAAGGTCCAGATGGTCACCGTCCAAGACCCCTGACCTAAAGGCTCCGCCAGGGGACACAACTGCACATGCCTCCAGCACCGAAAGGCCACCCAGCAAACCTCGTCTTTTCAGCCAATCAAACAAGGACTCACACTTTTTCATAAGCTCTAAGCTCATGCTGATAAAGTGGCAGCTTAGCCAGTTGGTCTGGCTGTCTAATCACCCCAGAGTGGTAAATTAGAAGCAGGAGGAACTAGATTGAATTACCACTAAAGCCTGATTGCAATGAGAGTGTATAACTTAATACCTGACCAATGCCATCTTGATTAAAACCTGACCTCACTTGAGCTCAGTTCCTCACATGGTGTTTGTCTTTAACTGACCGAAACACCACAGAGAGGTCTGCTCAAATTACTGTAGCTTGCATGCTGGGGATTGTAAAGGACTATTCTTTATAAAGCTGCTTGAGAATGAATGACATGAATTTGAAATAAATTGACCACTTTAACAGGTACAACGAGCACATCTTTTGCAATGTGTCTTTTAAAATGATTTGACTGAATGTGGCCTAAGTATAAAACCTATAAAGCAATCTCGCTTAAAGTGAACATTTGCTTTCTTAATTGGTCTAGTCATCATGCTCGAACCTGTATGACTTTTTTTCTTCTTCAGAACACAGAAGAAGAAAGAAATTCATTCAGGTTTGGAATGACATGAGGTTGGCTGAAGGACAACTTTGCAGATTTTCAACCAGCTTTCTATTGTTACATTCTCCATGTTACCTGTACTATTTATTTGCCAGAAAAAAAAAAAGTCTGTCATATGATGCAAACAAATGAAAATGTATTATGGTTTCCACAAAAATATTTTTCCTGAAGGATCACGTGACACTGAAGATTGAAGCAATGATGCTGAAAATTCAGCTTTGCATCACAGGAATGAATTACTAAATTGAGCTATTTTGAATTGTAATAATATTTCACAATATGACTGTTTTTACTGTATTTTTGATCAAATAAATGCAGCCTTGGTGAACATAAGAGACTTCTTTCAAAAACTTAATTATTCAAAACTTTTGACCAGAATATATTTACACTTATGTATGTATGTTTCTATATGTGTACATATATATTTTCCCCATACATTTGTCACGATAAGACCAGTAAATATACATTAAGAAATTTTTTTTTTATATCGACTTTCACACACATTTCTGGTCTGATTGTGAACAATTCATCTGTGTATGTCATTCCAAAAAAAAAAAAATTATATATATATATATTCTATGTAAACTTTCATCAAGCTGTAATAATAACTTGCTCCGACTCTACAAAGGACTTCTGGCAGCCGTCAACCCTCCAACCACCTGTGATATAGGAACCACTTTTAAATTAATAAATTCTCAATGTCCTAAATCTTGCATCTCTTTTTTCTTTCTCATTGAATATGCCTTTTTTACTCTAAAATATCACATTATGGAAACAAAATTGCACATGTTGTTTCATGCAGACGTCTCCAAAAGTTACTATTTTTATTGTATTTGCATCATAGTTTTCAGCTAGGTCATCAAAAATGTAGATTTTTCTTCACTTTGACTTCATAAAGAAGACCAAAGTCAACTGTGATAGCTGCAACAGCTAACAGTTTGCCTTCTTTTCTGAAGTGTACTTTCACTTTCATTACCAAATGCATGCTTGGGAGTCCCGCTTTCTCATAGCTGGCTTTTGACTTAGGCTCCGAAGTGTCTGTGACCTCTAAGGCCACAGAGCAGAAATATTCAGGGGGTGGGGAAGAATGAGGCCATGAGGACACAGGAATGTGACCAAAACATTGCTTTAAACCTTCAGGTCGTGGGACCTAGAAGAACATCAGATGAATGTCCAGTTTAGATGGGAATGTGATCAAGATAGACTGGTTTATAGGCGCTGCACCAGGAATGCAACATAGGATTCCCTGAGGATCACTGAATGAATATGACACTTGGAAAATTTTATATACAAGATATAATTCAGTTCATGATTATCTACTAACAGCTAACTAGAGACAGTCAAAAAAAAAAGACTAGAAGCCAAATTCAAAACTGGATCCAATCCACTCAAATGATCCTGAATCTACTGATGAAGGATTTAATAGAAAGACCATCATCAGTGTTGTGTAGCAAAACCTCAAACGAAAGTAGGTGACATTTCAAAAAAAGCAGTACCTTGCCGTGTGATATGATATACAAAAAGCTAAAAGGTATCAAAATTGTCCGTTTTATTTTATGAAATGCTGACCAGTCACAACAGCTAAAATACACCCCAAGAAGGGGGTTTTCATAGCAATGCAGTATAAGAACCGTTTTGGGCTCCTCGAAGAAGCTTTCTTCTTCTTCTTAAAAGTTTTTTTTTTCCTTACTGTGAAAAATATTTTAATGATCTGAAGAACCTTTTTCCACTATAAAGACCCTGGATGTTAAAGGTTCTTCATGGAACCACTGATGCTAACAAAGAAAACTTTTCAAGTTAGGCAGTATGAAGTTTGACCTTGGTGTTAAAAAAGTCAGCTCTTTGTCAAAGTCTTCAGTTTACAGTCTTTCAATGGTCTTAAAAAATAGGAAAAGTAATAAAATATAAATACAATACATAAAATAAAAATCTAAATGTATTCTTTCAACTTAAAACGATTTATATTTATAATAATAATAATAATTTTTTCCTTCTAAATTCATGCTTTCCCTAATTGAAAACTCACCCATATATTAAAGGGGTCATATGATGCTGCTAAAAAGAACATTATTTTGTGTATTTGGTGTAATGAAATGTGTTTATGCGGTTTAAGGTTCAAAAAACACATTATTTTCCACATACTGTACATTATTGTTTTCAGTGATGTCAACATCCAGCTCAGTTTAAATACTCCACGCATAAAGAAGAACTTTACAGATCTTCTTTATGCACCAAGAGCTTGTAACACTCCAAAGAGAAAGGAAAACTTGAAATCGCATCATATGACCCCTTTAATGATAGCAGTGAACCACAACAAGCAGAGCCTCAGTAAATATAAACGTAGCCTACATATCAAATGTCCAGCAAATTCTCAGTTTTGACCAGTTTAGACTTGTTTATTTTCTACAACAACTTTATGACCCCCCAGTGTGGTTTAATTTGACACAAGACCCCTAAACACATGATCGTTTTATAAACTATGCGTTTCACGTTACGATTATTTCATTGAGAAAGCATACCATTTTAACAACATTAAAAGCTTTTGAGTAAAGTTTGCGTTAGGCTATATTAATCTTTATTTCATAAGCATCTGTAAATAAGTGTTTCGATGCTGATAAAGTTAAAGCCACATGATGTGCTGTCAAGCTTCAGTTCATTGCTAGTAAAGTAAATATATTGCGTAATTTAAGTAAACCAAGCTCAGATAGTAAAGTCAAGCTGTCAGTAGACAGCAGTAAAAATGAATTGTTTGACCGAACTCAATTTGTTTGGCATCAAAGTAGGTATTACGCACGAGAAAATTAAATACAACAGTTGTTGAATATGTGATAACTTACCGAATTCTGTGAGCAGGTAAGCGGTTTCGTCCAGATGTGTGACCTCGTCTTTCTCTTCAGCAGATTTCACTTGTTTTTATCTCTCGCGCACTGACTGTCTGCCGCTGCCTGGAGCTCGATATGACCGACTGACTTTCCACTGTGTATATCGATCTACCCAAAACATCCAGCTCCGGACAAACTGCGATTTTATAAGGGTTATTGTTCCAAGGATGGGCAACTGATATTCTTAATAACTGACACGTTTTAAAATCACAATAAACTTGACAAATATTCAAACATTCTCAAAAAAATTCAATTATTCTCTAACAAATGTTATTCTTAATTGTGCATTAAAGTACAATAAATAATAGTGCAACATTCATACATTTAGCTAATGTCCAGTGTTGGATGTAATTAGTTACTAAGTAATTAGTTACTGTCATTTAATTACTTTTCCCTTGCAAAAGTAACAGTTACTTCTTATGTAATTGAACGTAATACTGAGTATAGACTGTAGAACATTTATACACAATCCAGTAGTGGATTTAACATAAACATTAACACTTTAGTGTCCAATTCTCACTTTTAACTAGTTGGTAATTAGCATGAATATTACTGGGATATTGGCTGTTTATTATTACTTTAAAAAGTAATTAGTAATAAGTAATGAAATACTTTTTGGAGAGAGTAATTTGTTCAGTAATCTAATTACACTGTTGAAGATGTAATTAGTAACTAGTAATTAATTACTTTTTTAGAGTAACTTACCCAACACTGGCTAATATCCAACAATTCCCGATTCCCGTCTTGCTATAACACAATGTTTTAGTATGTGCACAGCACCAACACAGTACCAGATAGTGAGATTTGTGAACTATAGGCTTTACTTTTAGGAATGTGAAAAATAAATGTGATGCATTAAACAAAACAAAACAAAAAAAAATCACGAGAGTAGACAAATTCTCGTGGCTTTGTGTTTTATTTCTCAACTAACAAACTGTAAAAGTCTTTTATTTTGGACGGTGCTCTTTTTATAGCTTATTCTAATTGCCTTTATAATTAAAGGCGAATAAAGCAAATAAATCAATCCTGTTCATAAGCCCTTGACCGAGACATAGGGTAAAAAACACTTTTTATGTGAGTCTTGAATCATGTAAACAAGAGATACAAACATCTAATCATCGTGATATATGTGAACATAATGATACTAAAAACAAAAATAGCTTAATTTCTTAGGAGCCACTTGATAAAAAGAAGGTAGGATCATTAATGCAGACGGTAAGTTACCGCCCCCTGCTGGAGATTTAAATGAAGGTTTATTAAATGTTTTTTTTTCAAGTGACTGCAGAAATGCACGAACTACAAGAAAGTGAAGTGAAGTGACATGTGGCCAAGTATGGTGACCCATACTAGGAATTAGTGCTCTGCATTTATCCCATCCAAAGTGTGCACACACACAGCAGTGAACACACACACACCGTGAACACACACCCGGAGCAGTGGGCAGCCATTTTTTGCTGCGGCGCCCAGGGAGCAGTTGCTCAAGGGCACCTCAGTCGTGGTATTGAAGGTGGAAGAGAGCGCTGTACATTCACTCCCCCCACCTACAATCCCTGCCGGTACGAGACTAGAGCCCGCAACCTTTGGGTTACGAGTCCGACTCTTTAACCATTAGGCCACGACTTTCCCTTAACAACCTTGATCGAGTTGGTCCTCTGTCGAAGATTTCCTCTGCTGGATCCATGTGCAGGTATTAGCTATTATTTATATGGTTTTAATATCTGCTCAGTAAATAAATATTTTTATAAATATAAATAAATATTTAAATTTACGGGTCATCCAGAAAATACATAATTAATAATACACAATTTTACCATGTAAATTATATATATATATATATAGACATTATATACAACATAAAATACTTCATAAGATACTTTTTTTTCTCTATAACATACGAAGAATCTCTAATCTACATTGTTAGATGACACAGTTTCACTGATGATCCAATATCAACCCCAAATCCAGGATAGAGAGGCTCAGTAAATTTGGTCTGGATTCTGTGGATGAGGGTCATTGTGTCAGAGACACTGTAGAAGAACAGAGTTCCTGCACTGTGCTCCACATACACTCCTATTCTAGAGGATCTGGAGGACACAGGGGGTTCAGTCTTTATGTTATTTTGCATTAATGAATATCTAGAAGGAAAGCAGTACAAACCAGGACTTATTATTCCATCCAAATACACACTCATTAAGCAATCCCTTCCTGCCGATGCTCTTATATGACACTGCTATAAACACACCATTGCTTCCACTCCACTCAACCTCCCAATAACCGCTTTGTATTTCTTTCCAGTACAGACGTCACACTCCACAGCTCCAGGTTCGGCGTAACTGTGAGCAGGATGAGTAGTTTTTATATTGGTTGTCTTCAGTTTCTCCACCATCTCAGCAATTATGACATTCTTGCATAAAGCAGGTCTTGAAGTGAAGGTGTGTCTGCACTGAGGGCATTTGTAGACTCTCTTCTGTTTCCAGCAGTCTGTAATACAGCTAGAGACATGCATACGACAGCTTGACAACACACAAGTTTCAGTTTCCTCAGCTGACAAACTGAAATATTTCCTGATTCTGTTTAAGTGAAGTGTAAAAAAACAGGTATGTCTGCGAGGTTTGACTCATCTATGTATTAACACTTTAACAAGCCACTGAATTAACATTTACTTATACATTACATTTACAATATCCCATGCTATGTAACTGAAATGGTGGTATGTGAGCATATATTGTTAATGCAGAAAATAAAGTATACCAGGGCCTTAATGCTGCATTCGATTTGTACTCGGAAGTTGCAAATTCCGAGTTCCCAGTAGGAACTTTTAACTGGAACGTCCTCCCAAGTCAGAGTTCCGACTCGGAATCTCGGAGGAATCGCAACAACTCCAACTTCAGAATCCAATATGGCTGTTCAGTGCATCAACAGAAGAGAAACAGTAGTAATATATTGTTTATTAGCACTTATTTTTGTCTGTGTCTCAATAAACTCAGTGGTGCCCACAGGATGGTGTAATCCGTGCAAAATGCCACTTTTTATGTGTTTTAATCGACTGGTATTGCTAACAATGGATGCGTCCATCTTGGTTTTCTGACTTCTCTACTGGAACATGGTCCACTTGGGTGTGACGTCATTCTCAGCTCCGACATCCGAGGTAAATCAAACACAGCATAAGTCAGCCACAGTAGACGGAACAACTCTCACTCGCCACAAGAGAAACCGCCCTGTTGAGAAACACAAGTCCAGGGGTTTTCAACCTTCTAGGACATGGGCCCCCCGTACGTTTATCTAATTTCACTCACGTTAAAGCACAATTTCTTGGCAATGTTAAAGGATGCTTTAAATTCACATTAATATTATTAAATTCCAACCGTCCATTTTACAAACCGCTTTATCCTCTGCAGGGTCACAGGAGACTGAAGCCTTTGTTATGGATGGGGAAATCAAGCTTCATAAAGTTCTAAGGCTTTTTACCCTGACTGTTCCAGTAAAAGATTCAAAGCTTCGAGAGTGTTGAAAACAGCACCATCTGGTGGTTAGTAAAAAATAATGCAGCCAAAAGCCTGTGGAAGAAACTCTATTGACAATGAAAGTGATGGGACTTGTAGCTAAGTATGGTGTACCATACTCAGAATTTGGGCTCTGGATTTCACTCATCCAAGTGCATACACACACAGCAGTGAGTAATGAACACACACACACACACACACACACACACACACACACGCCCGGAACAATGGGCAGCCATTTTTTGCTGGGGCACCCAGGGAGCCGTTGGGGGTTTGGTGCTTTCTTCAAGGGTCTCACCTCAGTCGTGGTATTGAGGATGGAAGAGAGCGCAATCCCTGCCAGTACCGATACTCATGGCCTTTGGGTTACAAGTCAGACTCTCTAACCATTAGGCCACGACTGCCCCTATTGGATGAAGCAGCCACCACACACTCCATAGTTTCAAGATGTGTGTGCACCTGGTATTGCCTACATTATGGGACCCACAAGTATAGTAATAAATTTTGACCTCGTGGGGACATTTTTTTGGTCCCCCACAACCTTCAGTCGTTTTCTGGTCAGATGTTGTGGATGTAACCGGTCGCCGTGATTTTGCCAAGTAAGACATGTTCCTGGATCAACATCTTTTGTTGGCCTGGATCAACATTACTGTCCAAAAATACAGACTTAACCCAATCCCTACCCCTAAACCTAACCCTACCCATAATTTATTCCTAAAATCAGTGTGAAATGATAGCTGATTAACAAGGGTGTAAAAGCACCTAATCCAGATTGTAAGCCTAAAACTGACATTTCCTGAAAAGTTATCTCTCAATTCTGATTGGTTGATTGGAATGATGTTCCAGGATCAACAAGGATGTTGATCCAGGAACATGTTGTGCTCGGTCAAATCACGCTCACCGATGTAACCACTGCTGTGGATGTCTCCTGTATTTCCGTTTCCTTTTGAGTTCCCTTTATTCTTGTCATGTTGTGTTTTTATTTAATTTGAGTTCCCTGTTTCCTAGTTTCTTGTTTGGCTTTTTTATTTAATAAACCTCTTGTATTTAGAGCCAGGAGCGCTGTAAAAGGAGGGAAGTTTTTGGGCAATTCCAAGGGCCCTGAACAGAGAGGGGGCCTGTGCAAACAACCCCCCAGAACGTAATTTCTACCAAGAGGGGCCTGAGTCAATATGTTGTTCAGGGGGGCCAAAAACCACAGTGGTGCACCTGTTTAGAGCCACTATCATCTGTCTGCCTTCCTTTTTCTCCCTGCCTTCTTGTTTGTTACAGTATCAAAAAGGATTGTGTACACATTCAGAATAAGCATTAATTTCTTGCATTTTACAAATAATAGGCCTATTACCACACATTAATTTCTTTCAATCTGCAGTCTAATAAAAGTTAAACATAAAACTAAAATGGTTTATATTTGCACCTGATTCTTCATTGTAAACAAAATGCCTTCACTGTAAAAATGGTAAAAAAAAAATTGTTTCAACTTAATTGTTTGTGCTGCCTTACAGTTTACAGTTTAGTCAGCTCAAATAGCCAAACTGTCACTTAGTACAACTGCACATTTAAAGTTAACTAAAACTAAAATGTTAAGCCAGTGTTTATTTTTAATTTTTATTTTTTTTACAGTTTATCTAAATAGTTTGCCTAACGCAAACAAAAAAAAAAAGTAAAAAATGTTATGCATATAGGTTACTGTCACAGTCTTCAGCGGGTGTGCCCAGGAGGGCCACCAGATGACTGTGTTCGGTGAGCACATGGCTTGTGTTGTCTGTTGCCATGTGCTCTCTCCTGTCTATTGCCTTGCCCCTCCCATCTTGTCACCTCGTTATTGTTTAAGTTGCTCCACCTGTGTCTCCCTCGTTAGCCTCCTCGTTTGGTTCCTATTTATTCTCCTGGTGTCTGTCATCCTGTGCTGATCCGTCATTTCTCATTGTGTGTGTTTCGTGTCTGCATGTGGGGCAGCTTTAGGCCTGCCTGTCTGTTTTTCCCCCTCGGGGTGGTTTGAGTTTGTTTTTGTTTCATTTTTTACTAAAATAAATAACCATTTCTCCTGCACTTGAGTCCTCGCTGCATCTCCCCGCACGCACTGTGACCGGTTACAATTGAATATAGTTGCAGTTCTATATTGGTTCAATGGTAAGAAACTATGATAAATAAAAATCACAAACATGTTAACATGGAAATTATTAATGTGTAATATAATGCTATGTAAAATTGTTAAATCTAATTCATTCATTCATTCATTACAATAATCCTAAAATTAGTTTTCTTTAAGGATGATGCCACGCACACTATTTTATTGGTAAAAGGCCAATTGGAGGGAAACAAGTTATTTCTCTCATTTTAAGTATGTATTTGGAGTTGCTAAACACACCAGAAAAACAAAATAACTACTGCACTTAAAGTGTGTGTGTGTGTGTGAGAGAGAGTAATATGTTCTTTTCCTGCTCCTTCCAACACTCAGTGAAGTATGTTTCCTCGCTTATTGTTGATAAAGGTCTACCCTAAAAAAAAAGTGCTTTTGCACAGCAGACTTCTCTGATTCATTGCACTAGAATCAGAAGTTCAGGCCGTTTTCACTGCATACTAATTTTTTCCATGCTTTGTTTTTTTTTGTTTCTTGGAAACTGTGATTTTCCAGAAGAATGAAATGAAAAAAGCTTAAGGGCAAGTGTCATTGAGTGTCGGGCTGATGTGGAAGTACATTCTTATGTAAAAGGGAACTGATACTATCTCAGTAACAAAAATTCGCAACAAAGACTCTGAGCTGATTCGAAACCATGGATGTATTAAACCCAGAGGACAACAGCTATGAGGACTATTATAATTCAGAAGGACTTGAGGAATTTGGGCTCTGCAAGAAGACACATGTAAAGGAATTCAGCCATGTGTTTCTACCTGTGTTCTATTCCATTACCTGTGCATTGAGCATTATTGCTAATTTTACCCTTCTGACATTGTTCATCAAATACAAAACTCTGAGGAAGGTGTTGCCTCTGCACATGGTCATATCGGATATTCTTTTCACACTGAGCCTTCCCTTCTGGGCAGTGTATGCCAGTAGCGAGTGGATCTTTGGTGATCAAAGCTGTAAGGCAATCTCATTGGTTTACATGGTGAGTTTGTATAGCAGCAACCTGTTTGTTGCTAGTCAGAGCTTGCAGAGATTTATGGACATTGCATGTGTTGTTTCTACAACCAGCATCTTCAACAGTCCAAAGAGGAATACTGTTATGTGTATTTTGGTGTGGCTTTTCTCAGTTTTGGCTGCAGCTGCTCATGTCAGCTTTGTTGAGACTCAAAAGTTCCACGAAGAGTACATTTGCACTTATCACTTCAACGATAAATTTGGTTGGAAGATCTACACGAGATTTCAGATGAACATACTTGGGTTTGTTGTACCGTTCCTAGTGCTCCTATTTTGTTCGATCAGACTACCATGTGTTGCTGAGGTGAGGAGCCCGTTCAAGGTGTTTAGACATGAAACTGGATTCACCGTCATGTTTTTTCTCCTCTGGTTTCCCTACAGTGTTGTCATTTTCCTGCATGCTTTGCAAGACCTCCACATTTTTTATGCTTGTACCATTAACATACACTTTGACTTTGCTATTCATGTGACGGAATGTATTGCTTTCATGCATGTTTTCATCAATCCTGTTTTGTTCATCTTTTTAAACAAAAAAGTCTGGAGACGACTCAGAAATGCCTGTAAAACTCCAAGGGAGTATCTGCTTGAGGAACCCAACAGTTCACCAGTCATGTCAAGTCAGGAGGGAGCTATAGAGTTGAAGGCGGTTCAGCGACATCAAGCTCATGACCGGAGCATTAGTGCTGAACGACCTAATAATTTCTTACCTGAGCCCATGTAAAGCTTTGTTTCGTTTATCGCAGTTTAATAGTTATGCCAACAATGCTGTTTATACTTCACTACTCACTAAGGTTTCTTCTACTATAGTATGTATTACTATTACAATATATATATATATACTGTATATATATGTATGTGTGTGTGTGACCCTGGAGCACAAAAGCAGTCTTAAGTCACTGGGGTATATTTGTAGCAATAGCCAAAAATACATTGTATGGGTCAAAATTATCGATTTTTCTTTTATGCCAAAAATCATTAGGATATTAAGTAAAGCTCATGTTACATAAA
>NW_015555703.1:1535224-1535369 GCF_001515605.1 Sinocyclocheilus anshuiensis
ACCGTAAATATATCAAAACGTAATTTTTGATTAGTAATATGCATTAAGGACTTCATTTGGTCAACTTTAATTTCAAATTTTCTCAATATTTAGATTTTTTTTTTGCACCATCAGATTCCAGATTTTCAAATAGTTGTATCTCGGC
>NW_015555703.1:1536386-1537021 GCF_001515605.1 Sinocyclocheilus anshuiensis
TTCCCACTAATCTCATTAATACTTTCATTTCAAATTCTTACATTTGATCTATAAATTCAATTACAATAATGTGATTATCTATACGTTATCAAATAAAATCATTTACACTGAAAAATACAACTGCATTAAATAATATTATGAGATTATTTATTTAAATATTTTTGAATATACAAACAAGAAATGATGGTGGAAATAATACTTTTCAACTAAATGAAAGCGCCAGTAGGTGCCAGTAGTGAGCGTTTAATGAGTGAGTCATTGAGTCGTTTATTCAACCGATTCGTTCAAATCACGGAATCAATAAGCAATTAATCGGCTGGTTGCTGTGAGATGCGCTGTGTTTCCACCTAAAATGTAAGTGACCTAATATTATTGTATTTGCTTATTGAACTGTTTATAGAACTATTAAAGAGTCGTAATGGTGAAAACTGTATTTTAAATATAAAAACTTTCCATTTTGAATTTTTACCTCAGGATGTGTTTCTTAGTGTTGCGCGTTTTGATTTCTCCTGAAGAGGCTGCGTGAGCCTCGCCTCAGCAGTGCAACATTATTCCGTCAATAGATGCATTATATAGCTATATCCACTATTCGCCACTTACTCTAAATGTAATAAAATCAGAATAATACTTCCGTA
>NW_015555703.1:1537061-1572563 GCF_001515605.1 Sinocyclocheilus anshuiensis
ATCTACAATAAAATATACAATTTATATAATATATAAAGACGGATATCAATACGTACACGGTACAGTTTATGTTAGCTTGGTTTTACATGCTAATACATGTTTTTGATAAAATTAGTTGAAGTTCTTTCCACAAGCAATGGCTGATCTAGCAAATAGAAAACCAACGTCAAATTCATGCACGTGTCTCTGATTTTCTTAGACCCTGTGAGGTGTCTAAAAAGAAGAAAAAAATTCTGTATATATCACCTTTTGCTGTCATACTAAAATGCTTATGAATTGACATGAAGTTCCAAACGTAGGTTCGGGAGGAGCCTAATCATTCACTCAGTTGCACCGTCCCAGTGTCAGTTCTTCCGGCATCCCTCCACCTCCCCATCTCCTCCTCTTTTTTGGTTAATCTCCCAATGGGGGGCGGGGGGTTGAACTAGCCGAGCCTCGGGTTTGAGCCTCCATCGGGACAGCAAGCCAAGTTTGTTTACCATTAACCATCAGGACTGAATGAGCAAGAACTGTTTTCAACAGTTCAGTGATTCTGAACCCAGTGGTCTTTCCCCAACATTCTTATCATAAAGATAACAGTAGCCTTGACCCTTCACATTTCAGATTAAAAATTACTCAACTTAGGAGCACAATTAAACAATGCTCAATGGATATTTTGATCTTTTTTTCTTTTATCCTCAAGAGCTTAAGTGAAGTTTGGATAGATATGATATGTTTTGATATCAGAATCAAATTCAGAATCAGAAAGAGTTTTATTGCCTAGTGTGCTTGCACATACAAGGAATTTTTTTTCTTTGCATAAAAACACAGGTTAAGTTATATTGATTGTTTTGGAAAAACTCAATGAAATAAGCGATTTTTCTATATACAAAGATTTTCTGGTCTTTCTATTGTTGAGTCACGAATTATTGTTACAGAAGATCCAGTTAGTCAAAATTGTATGAAAAAAGGATTAGATAAACTGCACTGTTCCAAACAAAGAAACCTTTTTGTTAGTTTCATCAAAACAAATCATCCTTTATACCAGGGATGTCAAACTCAATTCCTGTAGGGCCGGAGCCCTGCAGAGTTTTTTTCCAACCCTGCTCTAACACACATACCATGTAGTTTTAAAATAACCTGAAGGACTTGTTGGTGTTTAATTAGGGTTGAATCTAAACTCTGCAGGGCTCCGGCCCTCCAGAAATTGAGTTTGACACCCTTGCTTTATACCTTAAGAAGGCTGCTTCATATGAGTAATATTTTGCTTATTGTATGTTAGTTATTTTATGCAGCACACTTTTTTTACCATTTTCTCCAGTCTTTTCCGGGATTTATTTGAATAAACAATAGTTTAAAATGTAGACATTACATTCCAAATGAAAAATCCAAGCCATACCATTTTTTGACTTACAAATAAAATGCCTTTTTTTTTCTTATCACTAAAAATGACAATGGAAGGTCAAATTCAGTCTTTGCATGTTTAATGGTCATGTCTCTCATAGCAAAAGACAAACAAACAAAAAAACCTGCATCAATAATGCAAAGTTCAAGGCCTATTTAAATGATCGCTCTCTGGCTCGAGGTTACAGTTTATGACAGCAGTCCACCTATGAATATGTGTTACCCGTTTTTATCAGCTGTGTTGTATCAGGACTTAAAGTGGCAATCGTTAGGGCCTTCATCAACAGCTGAATGTCTAAGTCTGAAAGAGTATTTCTAGCATAGATGTACAGTGAATGGTGAATTTTTGAGGAGGTCAAATTTGTATAACTGTAATTGTTTAATAAGTGTTTTAGTTTCAAAAGTGACAAAGGTTTAGACAAGATGTGTTGCAACACCCCCCTCTCACTTCCATAAATTCTTTAATTTTTACACTTTATTCTGGACTGACTCACCAGACTTAGTGTCAGACTCCTTAACAGATTCTTCCAGTTCTAAGAAAAGGGTTTAAATTCCTAGAATTGTTTTGTCAGTGTGTGAGCCCTATAACCCAAGTCGCTGGCTTAGGCTCCAGCATCCCTGCACCCCTACAGAGAATGAAAGGTTTGGGAGAATGGACGGATGCTATTTCAAACCGCAATACATCCTGTATACATTGGTTTGTTTCCAGTGTATACTGCCTTAATTTGCAGTCTGTAACTGCACAACATCACATTGCATGATTTATTTAAATACTCTCCTCCCATAAATTTTGCGTCTGTAAGAGAAACTCCTACAAATGTAAATGCAATAAGGTCAGCTGCGAAAAGAACTGGCCCCGCCTTTGCATTGCTAATGTTTCACTGCGTGTCTTTAGTAAATCCTGACAGTAGTTTTTTAATGCCAAAAGAGTATTTGCGCTGGTGCTAGCTATTGGTAAATCTTTATTAAAAGATAAATAACGCCGTTTCTCTGATGGTACATTGGAGGACAGAATAGTGGTCAGGTGGGTAGAGGTCAAAGCTGTGCAATCAGTCCACACACAGCATCAGTACATGAGACGAGATCAAGAGCAGGCATTGGTCATAATCTCACTCGTAGTCAATGACAGGCACAGTTTAGAGCCTATAGGCAGTGGTAGTAGTGTTTCTCCAGTGAACTAGGCAGAGAGATGGCATAAGCTCAGGACAAACAGATGACTATTGACTCTACTGACAGAGCGTCATACAGACGGACCAACTGATAGACAGAAGGGGAGTGTAAACAATAGCACAAAACACTCTTAAAGTACAGTCACATTAGCGAAACTGCAGTGAAATTTTGCGAGCCAAAAAAGGTCCACTGTTTCTTGTCCAGTTCACACAGAAGTGACTTTGAAACCAAGCAGGTTTTTGTTGCTCAATGCTCTGAATTCATGTGACCAACTTGAAAATGAGCGAAACTTGATTGGGGAAGTTTAAAAAAAATAAATCAAGACGCAGAATTTAAGCAACAAAGCTACACAATTCCTCTTCCTCTGCTTGTAAACAGTGCAGCACTTCCGAGACGGGCTGTATCATGAAAACGCACTCGCATCAACACAACACACATCCGTCATGGTGCTCTCGTGAAAACGCATCAGAGATTGATGCGGAAGTGAAGAAATTGTTGAATAAAGTCGTTATTTTTGTTTTTCTGCACACAAAAAGCATTCCCGTCGCCTCATAAAATTAAGGTTGAACCACTGGAGTCACATGGACTACTTCAATGATGTCTTTACTAACTTTCTGAGCCTTGAAAGTGGTAGTTATTTAGACTGTCAATGGGGGACAGGCAGTGTCGGGGAAAGTTACTTTTAAGAGTAATGCATTACAATATTGTGTTACTAAATAAGAAATTAACTAATTTTGTTATTTTTTATGGAAAGTAGTGCATTGCTTTACTTTTGCATTACTTTTGTGGCTTGCTTATATGTTTTTTTATAACAAAAAAACGTTATATGAAACGTTATAAAAGTTCTATTTTTGGCAACTGTAAGGGCCCTTTCACACCAAAAGTGAAATGAACAAGCCTAAGGGTGAGGGTAGAGCCTCTGCCGCTGCATCTTACTCCTAATTTCTCTCAACAGTGGGACAGTAGAGGTGTCAGTGAATAAATGGGAAAACAAAGTGACTTGCGTTACTTATTTGAAAAAGTAACTCATATTTTCTTGAAATTTTAAAATGCTTTACTTTCCTAGTTGAAAAAGGTAGTCTGATTATGTAACTTGTATTACTTGTAATGCGTTACTCCCATCACTGGGGACAGGAACCTCTCAGATTTCATTACAAATATCTTCATTTGTGTTCTGAAGATGAATGAAAGACTCACGGGTTTGGAACATGGAGTAATCAATGACAGCATTTTCATTTTTGGGTGAACTATCCGTTTAAGTATTTCCAAAGTAATGTGTGTTTATATTCAGATACCAAACTAGAGTTACGCTGTTTCTAGGAACTTTGAGTGGTTTATTCCGACAACATTATATTGTTTACTTGTTTTACATTTTATTAGCAAAGCAGGATGAAGTTGGGCTGGAAAACATGACATACACTCTAGGGTCCTCCACCCATCATGATCTATCGTGCAAGGGAGGTCTTACTAAATAAGGCATTAAGTTATGACCTGTTTTAGTGTTTTAAAATACACATACACCACCTAACTGGGCTCAGTCATAAAGACACACAACTTCTCTATATACTGTACAGATGATAGATAGCGTTACCTGTTGTTCCAACTTGAAAACTACACCATTTCAGCTTGTGTTTTGCCTGTCCCTGTTGGCCTGGACGAAGGAACACTATTTTCACTTCATCCTTGTGAAGACACAATTCCTTGTAATCCCAGCCGACCCATCAGCTGACCACAGCATCACTATACAACTGTGTTCTACAACATTAAACCAAACCAGGAGCCTGGGGTAGTGTTTGCTGACCAGTATTTGCATTTTTTTAGTCATTTTGCAGAGGTTTTTAAGTTTTAAAACTGGCACTGTAATACTGAGAATAAGGTTGGCTCTTAATAAATTGCTTGTGGTGTTCCTCAATTTAAAGTCGCTTTGGATAAAAACCTTACTAATGTGAATAGTATGCAAATTTAAAAAAAATTTAAATCTCAACAGTGTTTGAAATGATGGGAGAGCTCATTCTGAATAGCTCACATCACTGATTTTTAGCTAATATATTACCTTCAATATTTGCCAAAATATAATTAAACTCAATATTTAGGGAAATTGAACAATTTAAATTGTACTAAACTGTACTGATGAATTCAGCTTATTTGTTATTGCGCTGCTGTATGTAAAGTAAATGCAGCTATTGGAAGGCAATGAATCAAAGTAACCTTTATTGCACCATCAAGGTCGTGTCTAACTACTGCAGTAAGATCTCTCTTATCACAGTGATAAGAATAGCCTTGATCCTTTCCCTTCTACATCACTACATTATCTGCAGATCGTGATGAATAGGAGCTAGACATTCAAACTATTCTGAATTCAGCATAAGCTATTCTTTGTTTCCTTTCCATAGTATGTAAATAATTAGTATTAAACTATTAAATTAGTTCATATATTTATAAATTTTTTGTACTTACAATTTGTGATTTAAATCCTGTTTTGGCCACACTTTAGTTTGGGGAGCAATTCTCACTATTAACTATGAATTTAGCCCCAATAAACTTTTAATTTGATGCTTATTAATAGTTAGTAAGGTAGTTGTTAAGTTTAGGTATGGGGTGGATTAAGGGACCTAAAATATGGTCATGCAGAATAAGACATTAATATGTGCTTTATAAGTACTAATAATAATAGTAATATGCATGATAATAAGCAACTAGTTAATTGTGAGAAATGGCCCCTAAACTAGTGTTACCCCTATTTCTCCTTTTCACAGACCATTTGTTAATAAATATAGCTTTAGTTTGAAAAATTAAATGATTACATTAATAAATGATCAATTTGCTACCATGATTCCCTTTTCCCCTCATTTAGACAAGCCCTGATCTTAAACATTATGGCAATCTAATATTACATTTTTATATTGTTCATAAGTGACATAAGCAAAATGTTTATTAAAAACTGATTACATAACTGAATAGTGTCAACTGATGTTGTAAAATAGAGCACAATATATAAGGACATAATTACAAAAATGGTAAGTACAGACACAAAAACAATACTGTAAAGAATCTTGAGAGTCTCTGACAGTCATTTCCTGTACTGCATGAAGTCACATGATGACTGCAGGGGCGGGACATAAACACAGCTGCCAAGAGAGATGAATTAAAAACAGAGCAGAGTGCAGCCAAGAGAACGCCGAAAGAGGAACATGGGCAACCTCCTCCAAATCCTGCTTGCTCTATTCATCTCTGTCATAGGTGCTCTCTACCTTCTGGGGTCATTTCGCCGCAGACGAGCTGGAGAACCCCCTCTAGATAGGGGCCCTATTCCCTGGTTTGGCCATGTGCTGGAATTCAGGAAGGACACGGCCAAATTCCTGCAGAGGATGAAGGAAAAACATGGAGATATTTTCACAGTGCAGCTGGGAGGCTTTTATTTCCATTTTATCACAGATCCACTCTCTTTTGGCTCTGTGGTCAAAGAGGCCAGAACAAAGCTGGACTTTAGTAAATTTGCAGAACAACTGGTTGCAAGAGTATTCGGCTATCATTCCATGGAAAGCGAACACAAGGTTCTCCAGGCATCAAGTACCAAACATCTCATGGGAGACGGTCTGGTTGTCATGACTCAGGCCATGATGTCCAATCTTCAGAATCTGATGCTCCACAGTGTTGGATCTGGAGATGACAAGCAATGGCAAGAAACCGGACTCTTTGCGTACAGCTACAATATTGTGTTTCGCGCTGGCTATCTGGCTCTGTTTGGTAACGAGTCGGTCAAATGTATAGGAACTCTGCAAAAAGCTAAGGAAATTGACCGGCAGCATTCGGACGAACTTTTCAAGGAATTCAGAAAATATGACCAGTTATTCCCGAATCTGGCTTATGGTGTCCTGGGACCTAATGAGAAGATGGAGGCCGAGCGTTTGAAAAGGCTTTTCTGGAGCACGCTTTCAGTAGAGAAGATGAGATCCAGAGACAACATCAGCGGCTGGGTCAGTGACCAGCAACAGGTGAGAGACGAACAGGGCATGCAGGAGTTCATGCAGGATCGATTCATGTTTCTGCTTCTGTGGGCCTCTCAGGGAAACACAGGTCCTGCGGCGTTCTGGCTGCTCTTGTATCTGATGAAGCACCCTGATGCAATGAACGCCGTTACGAAAGAAGTCGAGGAGATTCTCAGAGAAACGGGGCAGGAGGTAAAACGAGGCGGGCCGCTGATTGACCTAACTAGGGATATTCTCCTTAAAACTCCCATCCTAGACAGCGCAGTCGAGGAGACCCTCCGTCTGACAGCTGCCCCGGTCCTTACGAGAGCTGTTTTGCAGGATATGACCATCAACATGGCCAGCGGACAAGAGTACAAGATCCGTAAGGGTGACAGAGTGGCGGTTTTCCCCTACATAGCCGTTCAGGGGGCCCCAGAAGTTTACCCAGATCCCTACACCTTCAAGTACGACCGTTTTCTCATGGCAGATGGAAGCAAAAAGACTGATTTCTACAAGGGTGGAAAGAAACTCAAGTACTACAACATGCCTTGGGGAGCAGGAACCACTATGTGTCCGGGAAGATTCTTCGCCACAAATGAGCTGAAGCAGTTTGTCTTTCTCATGTTGTCCTACTTTGACTTTGAGTTGAAAAATCCCAATGAAGAGATTCCAGGTATTGATATCAGACGATGGGGCTTTGGCTCCATGCAGCCAACTAAAGACGTCCAGTTTAGATACAGACTTAGATTTTAAAACGTTTCATGTTAATATTATTCTATGATCTCATACACTAAAGCTTCAACAGTACTTATTATTAGGCAATATTCCTTAATGAAAGCTGGCTTTAAAACTGACATGCTCACATTTCATGTGCATTATGTTGTTTATCTCACAACCTGAATGTCTCAACAGTTCAGTGAGCTTGCATTTACTCTGTGTTGCCCAAAGACTGTATCTATGCAAAGAACAGAAGTCATACAGCATACATAGAAACAACATATTTATAAAAAAAGGTAATTTTGTGCATAATAAATCTATATTTTTAAAAATATCAACACACTGTGCTGATTGCGTATGTGCTATTTAAAATAAAGCTGTGCTGGATTCACTTTACCTACTTGCAAGTGTATATTTCCTGACAGCGTGTTCGTTCTTTCTGCCTTTTATGGAAGTGGAAGATATTCTAAGATCTTGTTTTATTTAGGAGACATGAAGCTTCAGTTAAACAGGAAGGAATGAGTGTTGGGTCAGTTTATGTAGGCAGGAAGTTCCCTGGTAATCAAAAACAGTATATATAAATAAATAAATCCAGCATTAACCAGCATGGATTTCTTGTTAGACTCAGACCGATTATAATGGTTAGTTCTGGTATATTTTTACCAGCATACTCTTTCTGGTGAAAGACCAAAGAAAGATGGATCTTATTGTTTTCCTAATGCGGTAGTGCAGGGATCAGCAAACTCTAACTCTGGACTCTAAGCAAGAAGAGAAGGGAAATAGAATAAATTTTACTGACATTCACAAGATCAAGCTCTGAACAGAGCTATAGTTGTGTTCTACTAAGTGAATACATTTAAATTGTACTTATTCTTTTGTTTTTTCAAGGCTTTCGGGGCTCTTAACATGCTCAAAAACTCTTGAAAATTTGAGCAAGAGTCAGAGTCGTATGGCCATTGGCCAATCGTCAGTTCTGCCCTAACTTACAGTCAGACTGCTGGCCTAGCGCTGCTGTCCTGAAACTGCTGGTATACCAGAATCCCATTTTAGGGACAAGCAAAACCAGCATCCCAAGTTGGCTCCAGTGTGCAAAACACACCTTATGCTGGTGAGCAGTAATGATCAGCAGTGATGTGAGACTTTCTAATGCCACTGAGACACTGTTATATTTAGCATAGATGTCTTGTACTTTATACCTCCATTGCCTGGGCAAGAGTTTTATATTTTACCATCTAGAAAAAAATTTAACCAGTTAGACTTGTTTAGATTTTTTTTTAAGTGGAAATAAAACTGGGAATTCTCTTTTCATTTACTTCCTCTTTGTAATTCCAAACCTGTTCCTGTGCTGTTCTTTCATGAAACACAAACGCATAATTTGCAGAATTTCAAAGCTGATCTTTTCCATACAGTTAATACATACCATGAGCATACAGAGTCAAGCTCTACAAATGAAATTGAAATATACATGTTATTCCAAGTTTTCTGAACACAAATCATTTAAATTGTACTTATTCTTTTGTTTTTTTCAAGGCTTTCGGGGCTCTTAACATGCTCAAAAACTCTTGAAAATTTGAGCAAGAGTCGTATGGCCATTGGCCAATCGTCAGTTCTGCCCTAACTTACAGTCAGACTGCTGGCCTAGCGCTGCTGTCCTGAAACTGCTGGTATACCAGAATCCCATTTTAGGGACAAGCAAAACCAGCATCCCAAGTTGGCTCCAGTGTGCAAAACACACCTTATTTTAACCCAGCATTTTTTAGAGTGTACAATTAGAAAAACATAACTTTACAATTCACAATAATCAGTGTTAAAATCAGTGTCCCATTTAGGACTTCAATGGAAAAACATTCATTGAAAGAGTAAACGAATGTAACCGAGATGAGAGCTCTCTGACTGAATCACGCCGGAAACCACAATAAAAGAAACATACAAACAGAAGGGAGAACAATGGCTCTATTGGCCTGTGGTGTTGCTCCTGAGTGTCACTGCCTGTACTTGGTGGTGAATGGTTTTGAGGGAAAATTATCCATTGTGTCTCTTTACTTCTCACTGGTCTGATAGCGTCAAAGGTTGTGGGTTCATGATCAATTATTGCTAATTCTACATTTCAAGACTTGGTGAAGAGATCTGCCATCGCTATGTTCATGAAACACAAACGCATAATTTGCAGAATTTCAAAGCTGATCTTTTCCATACAGTTAATACATACCATGAGCATACAGAGTCAAGCTCTACAAATGAAATTGAAATATACATGTTATTCCAAGTTTTCTGAACACAAATCAAAGGTGTGAGGAAAATCACCTTTATTATCAATAAGTTATTCTTCTCTGCTCTCACATCTGGTTCATGTTTCTACATTACTTGCCATGACAATCAGTTATTGCACATGCAAGTTTGATATTACCAAGACTTATTTTCCTTATGTTGCTCTGTAATTTCTATTCAAGAATATTGATATTTCCTTGAATTATGATTATGACTATATGATATTTCATATCATTGTAAACAAGCAAAAAAGATTACACTCTAAAAAATGCTGGGTTAAATACAACCCAGTGCTGGGTAAAATAGGGACAAACCCAGCAATTGGGTTTCCCATTTAGGACTTCAATGGAAAAACATTCATTGAAAGAGTAAACGAATGTAACCGAGATGAGAGCTCTCTGACTGAATCACGCCGGAAACCACAATAAAAGAAACATACAAACAGAAGGGAGAACAATGGCTCTATTGGCCTGTGGTGTTGCTCCTGAGTGTCACTGCCTGTACTTGGTGGTGAATGGTTTTGAGGGAAAATGATCCATTGTGTCTCTTTACTTCTCACTGGTGTGATCGTGTCAAAGGTTGTGGGTTCATGATCAATCCCTGCTAATTCTACAAAGAATCAGTGATGAGATCTGCCATCGTTATGGGGAGGTATGTGAACTATTCAGTGTGTTTGGCATTTATCAGTATTTGGGTGGTTTATTCTGCATGCACTATGGAAAATACTCTTGAAAGAGTAATATTGTAATATAATTATTTCCGTTTGTAACATTATTTAATATTTGTAATGGTACGAGGTTCTGTTTTTTTTATGTTTCCTAGTAGCCTAACTAGTGTCAAATAATCAGGATAATGTGTTTTATGCAAAAATCTAGATAATTCCGATATCAGGCTGCTACATCTCAGAGGATGTTTCTCAGATCACAACCTCTCTTCCAAACAAAGCGTTGTATAAGCAATGTGCTAAGCCTGTTTTCACAGGAGTTAAAAAATGGCTTGATTTAATATTTTACAATTCACACCTGGTTGATGTAAACTGCAATCTAACTGTGTTATCAAAGGGTGTAAGAGGAGTCCATTGCAACAGTCTTTATAACTGTGCAGGCATTGGAAAAAAGTGCCTGATGCACTCTAAAAAATGCTGGGTTGTTTCAACCCAACGTTGGGTCAAATATGGATTAACCCAACTTTTGGGTTAAAAATTGAATGTAAAAATGTATCCCAACGGTTGGGTTAGTCCATATTTGACCTAAAGTTGGGTTGAAACAACCCAGTATTTTTTAGAGTGTGCTATTATAATTAACTGAAAATCAAACCATAAAAAATGCTCATTACTCAGAATAAAATGAATGTTAACAGACAGCACAGTAAAATGTTCACATTGTTGACAACCTTATTATAAAAATAAGTGCATTTAATTAAATGCCTATGGTTAACAATTTTGCCCTAAAGTAACTCTGATTGTTCAGATCAAAGTTGAGTGTCTCTAGTGTGTGCAACAAGTGCTTTTTAAGAGCTCTTTGCTATGCTGTAGCCAAATGTGACCTTTGAACAACAACAATGACCTCGTTCTGTGAACTGACTGAAAGAGTCATTTACTCGTGTGGGGCAGGTCAAACGGCACAAAGGTACCAAGGCATTGTTATTCTGTACCTTTTTGCCTATGTTAAAAATAATATCAAGTACTACAATCTCACTAAAAGCACAGTTTAGTATATGATAGTGTTGTCATACTGGGATTATTCTTCACAACTAAGGAGGTGTTTACACAGCACCGCTTTCAACTAAACACCTTTTATACATTTTGGCTGTTAATTTACACGACGACAGTATTTTAGGGGCCTGTAAACAAACTTTTGAAAACGGGTTTGAAAGTGCAAGTTTTTGAAAATTATACTGTTATTGTCTCTGTGTAAACTACAAAAACAGGAATTTGTGAAAACGGTGATGTCATCCACATGCGTATTACATGCTCAGTCTATAGGCATGTGTGTGCGTAGTGCTTCTTTACAAAGTGACATTACCAGCTACTGGCCGGGCATGCGTAATACAGTTTTTTTAGCCGTTTTTGCAAATCCATGTGAACAAGAATCATTTTGATAACATTGTCATATGTACACGAAACTTCAAAAACACAAAGGAAAAACTTTTCCATTTTTAGTACATTGCTGTCTTGTAAACGTACCCTAAAACTGAGTCCAAACTGTAACAGCAGCTGCTCCTTTCTGCTTCCTGTGTGGCCTGGATCCACTGACAGTGCCAGGCACAAACATGAGGGTAGTGGACTCCACTGTGAGTAGATTGCAAAACAGATCGATTCACTCAAACATTACATTAGCGTAGAAACATTCTCACTGTTTGGACGTCTAATGAGCACTTAGTAAACTAATATCATGGCAATACAACAGAGCTTTTACTGTTGTTTATATTGGGGTTGGGACTGACTGGGCATCCCTATACTTTGGGTATTACAAACAGTTTTAGATTTTTTTTTTTTTTGAAGGCTTATCGTGAGCAATTATTCCCAGGGGGTACATATGCAGGTTCAAAGTGTTCACTTGTGTTTGATATTTCATTTTTTGTTGAGCTTCTTTTCATTAAGATGCCATTTCTTTCTTCAGGGTTTCTGCCCTCTGTTTTTCAATTCACCAACCTTAAAATACTCTGATTATGTGAGCTCTTCAGTGCTGTTATTTAAGCAGTTACCAGAGCACTTTTACTCTCAATCCTTCCCTTACCAGACGATAATGTTTCATTAACATTCAATGCTCTCCGTTCCAGTGAAATCTCAAAATATAGTGCAGCCAAATATGCCACCATTACTGATATACTATACATATATAACTGACAAACATTCATGGTTATTGTTTTTAAAAGAAAAAACTCCCTCCTGCACTTTAGGCAAGAAATATTCCTATGCTCAGATAGACACACAGAATCCTACATTTGCCTCAACTGAATAAGAAGTAACTGAATTCTAGTTGGTTTGCTGTTAGACCCAGTATAATTTGTACTACTCAGTCTTTCAATAATAGCCTCTTACATTTATGGTGTCAGGATCACAAAACGGTCTTTGATGAAATGTGGCACTCAAACTGTTATGATGCATATGTGTGCAGAGCTGAACTCATGCACTACGCAATTGTCTACTACTTGTTTCCAGTCTATTCATCTTTGATCGAATCAGAACAGGGCAAGACATTCCTGTAGGCCTGGTTGTAGATTTTGGGGTCTCATGTCAATGGATTCACTGGTTTTACAATTAGGGCTTTGCTTCAGTAGTGGTCAAAAGTTGAGGATTTCATCCCTGTTGGCATCCCTACTTTACAATGAGGGTTACACGCAGATGCTATCTGACCCTGTTACCTTAGAAACAATTCCAGTAGGTTGGGGTGCTGTTTACAAAATTCGTCCAGCCTACAGAGTTTGGAAGGGCGATCATCTCACATGGCACAAAAATTGCCCGAAAATAATGGCAGTTTTTCTAGTTTTGAGCTATTTCCTTCAGGACATTCAAGAGTGTTAAGAAGTTGTCAGGACACCATCAAGGGGAAATGTGTTCTGGCCTCATGTGGAGGTTAGCACATACTTTTTTGGATGCAGAATACGTTTCTGTCACTCATGGCTGTGCATATCCTCGGTCAGTTGAATTTGGGAGCAGATTTTCACTTGAGCATGGGTTGAGGCCTGGAGAATGGAGGTTGCATCCTCAGACCGCAAGGTTCGGCAGGGAAGAGGTGGATCCTCAGAGGTAGCCCCAGCTACACTGCTGGACATGTACCAATTGATGGCGTTTCTTTGGGGAGGTATTTAACACCAGACGGCTGAGATCTTTCCATCTTGCTTATGTTTCTTCTTGGGACTTATCTATAGTCGTTGAGTGGGGCATCCTTTTGAACATTTGGAGACAGCTTTGAAGATATAGTTCACCCAAAAAGGAACATTTGCTGTTAATTTGCTTGCCCTCAGGCCATCCAACATGTAAGTCACTTTTTTCTTCAGTAGAACAGTAAAGAAGAAATTTATCTGAAACTATGGTCCTTGGTGTTTCATGAAATGCAAGTCAGCGGCTATCACTTTGATAGTCAAAAAAGCACATCAAGGAACGCAAAATTAATACCCGTGGCTCCTGATGCTATATTGAGGTCTTATGAAGCGAAACGATCAGTCTGTGCAACATCATTATTACCTGTATTCGATAGCCTCAGGCAATCGGTCTGGAGTGATGTCTGGTTCATGAACGAATCATTCTTTTGATCCAGTTCTTTTTATCCAGTTCACCAAATTGGATTGAACCGCCTGAAACTGTTTGTGGCTTGAGCCAGCACAGATCTAAGTTACTCAATCAAAACTCACTTTTTCGAAATAAGCCAATAAACCAATGTGTATATGATCCTATGATGCTGGATTTTGCCAAGTCATTCAGCCGTCCAGTTCCACATGTTTACATACAACATCCACCTACAAGTGAGTGAAGGTTACCTGCACATAAATATTTTTTTTTTTCTCGTGTGCTTTTGGAAGAGGTCTTTTAAAATTATTAAAATATTATTAGAAATTTTAAGTCAAATACATTTGAAACCCATTATTAATTTAATCAGACTAGATCTCAAAAGGCTGAGATTCTGTTCAGAAGTCACACAGAACAGAATGAAATATGAAATAGAAAATTAGGTAAATGAGCCAAATGTGTTAAATAAATGTGAAGGTAGAAGGAGTCTATGCAGATAAGTAAATGTACATGTGGTAGAACCACATTATATATATATTTTTTTTTTCTTCACAATGAGTCTTTTTAAAGATTCCCTTAAAGCTCAGTTGAACTTAATAAACCATTAATTGGAATATATCCAGACAGTGTCCTGCAAGTCAACAAGTCAGTTCAAGCGTTCTGAATGTTGTAATTTGCAGCATGAAATGACTGCTATGTCAAATGCTATTATGGTTTTCATTTAACTACTCAACCATGGGGATTTTGGGAACTGATCAGGGTTTGTGAGGTTATTTGTTGATGAGACATTCTACAGCACACTCTTCTTCGCACACACATTCTGTGTCTTCATTTAGCTAATTCAGTACAATTGGATAAATATATATATTTTTTTGTTATGGACCTTTATAAATTAACACAAATGGGAACCATTAACCTATTCACAGTATATGAAGAAAAGGCAAAGTCACTAAGCTCATGGTGCACAAGGGTCTTCCCTAAAATTCACTCTAAATTTTACAGCCCTGCCATCTAGTGGTCTCAAATTAGTATAGTTGCAAATTCTGATACTATTTATAAATTTATGAGTATGTACAGAAAAATAATTGAAAGATAATTCATTTTTTTCTATTATTTATCTACAATGTCATGTGGCAAATATATGCTTCTATTTTGAATTCTAGTTAGTAGTTACAAATTCGATTCTCATCATGACAGTTGAGTGAAAAGTTGAATAGAAAATGAGATTTGAGTGAATTTCTAGAGAAAGTCTCTCATTGCTGTTAGAGATGAAGTGGGGAGGCCTGGGGTGTGAGTTGGCTGAGTTCACCCAGAACGCTGCAGCTCTGCTGGGCCTCTGAGGAAGAGATCTGGCTCTCTGTTGCTATTACAACCCTGGTGAACCCGGGAGTGAAGAAGAGTCCTTAGGCTTCGCCTCACCCCCCGCATGACATGGGCAGTTTTGACAAGATCATGTGAAAGAGAAAAAAACTCAGGCTTGCTGAAGTTGAGTGTTAAAAACTATTCCATATGATGAGCGCAGTGTCTATATGATTGTGTTGGCATGCGTGCAACAGCTGCTTTAAACAAAAAAGTGAAAATCCATAGACTTACAATGAAGGATGAACCCAAGCCATGTCTAGAGACCAAAATATTGAATACAATCATGCTAAAAACACTCAGAACACCTTATAGCAATGACTTGGCAACAAAATATAACACAGTAAACCTGTAGCGGTGAGTTTTGCATGGGCAACCGCTCACATTTTCTTCAGAATATGTAAAAGTTTCATCTATTAAAGCTATTATTTAGTTTTGTGTTTACTATGCAATGCATGTACTTATCGGTGTCTGTAAAAATCAGATCTAGCTAAGGCAAACAGAACAGCCGGTGTCTATTAAACTGCTGTTTATGAAATATTGTTTTTAACTTTAGCGGGACTAAAGGGAATGGAAAAAAGATTCTTATCCAGGAAAACCTCTCACATGTTTTTTTCCCCCTGTCATTTGACATCTGCAGATGTTGAGCTTTGAAAAAAAGCAAGATGCCTTGCTTTTTTCAAAAACCATTCCAGAACAACAAATTTCAGTAAGATATCCGCGATTTAAGTGTGTTTTACAATTTACATGTTTTAAGAGGTCTTGTCTGAAATATGGCCAACAGTTTATGGCCACACAGACAGTCATAAATCAATCTCATGACGAAACCATTTCTATCCGGACACTTTATACTGTTCTATGCAAGGAAAGTGAAGCATTTTATGAATCACTGAACAGACAGAAAAATAATTTCCTTCAGCAGCTAAGCTTTGGAGGATAATTAGTGAATTGCTATAACCTGTGCTTTATACATTTCCAGGGTTTACATACATATTCTCAATATTCACATTTACCACTTGAAATGTCAGAAGTGCACAAAAGCTCATTGGCAGTGTGACACCCTAAGTGCTCTGACAGAGTTCAGTTAGGCAGCAGTGTGTCAATGCTTGAACACTTTCTAAATGGATTCATTTAGGCCACATTAAATTTATGGGCTTCCTTTTGCTTGAAATATAGAATTATATGTGATGGTACCAGAGACGTACACAGAAGTTTTTATAATTCTTTAGCTGATGCAGATTAAGGTGCTGAAAAGTCAACTTTTAGACTATGTAAACGGTATATTAGTGTATACTATCCAATAGAGAAATAATGTGTATCTTTGTAATCTTTCATTAAAATGTAATAACTTGCTCGGTCTCTGAAACATCTTATTATTATTATATTATATTATCCTATTATTAAGTTTTGTCCTCAAACAACCAGTTTAAGTGAGCCCAACTGATCTTGGATTTGAGAATGCGTTTGTAACATCATGCTGAGTCGGCTGCAGCTGTAGATATACATTATCTTGTCATTTGTGTGATGTTCCAGCGATGTCGTTCTGCACTTGATTATAGTGCTAGCCGGATGAGAGACTTCAGAGTTCAAAGGAAGTTTCTCTGGCAATGTTGGCATGAACCTTTGGGCAGTTGTTCGAAGTCACCTCAGTAGATTCATGTTTTCATCAAACTCTGTGTAAGTGGCATTGACCCAAAGGCAGCCTTAAGCCTGGCTCAGTGAAGAGATGTAACCAAATGAGACTGCCACAACAAAAACCGCCTATAGGTTAGCCGCCACACTAGCTGATGGTTCCACCCAGTGTGTGTGTGTGTGTGTGTGTGTGTCTGTGACTGAGAGAGAGTCAGTATATGGAAGCGGTTCTTTGGAAGGACTTTGGAGATATATGCTTGTTGTTTAGATGAGGGTTTTCTGTCAGTGTTTCTCTGAGGGCACTTCTCAGTTGAACTTGATTTATTACATAAACCCTGACATCTGTGACCTAAGACCATCCCCATCAATTTAAGATTTTTGGAGAAACTAAAGTTGACATTAGAAAGAGCAAATACTGGTTGCTCACTTCACCAGCCAGTCCAACTGTATCATTGTGATGCAGCAACCCAAAAAATAAAAAAAAGCAACCAAACTAGCTTTAAGGACAGATGACAGATGATGTTGCCAAAGCACTACTGAAAGTAATTAACCTGATAATCTAAATTTTGTTAGCATTTACTCACTCCCATCTCATTCCAAACCTGCTTTATTTATTTATTTATTTGTGGAGCATGAAATGACGTACCTGACAAATACACTTCAATCATGACAACTCTCTGAAGATTTTAGCATGGTGATGGATATGACAATGTTAATGTACTTGGCGGAACAGATCTGCTACGCTGCTGCTGAATTGCTGCTGCTGTTGGTTATTGCTGTAGTTGTAGATTATTGCTGCTGCTGCAAGCAAGTACAGCAACTTGCTACTGCCAATGCATACGGCGATACCAGGTCGTTTAACTCTCTGAATATCATAAGTTACGTTAACACCCCGTCAGAATGCGCCATCTAGAGTTTCATGACTGAACTATATATTTATACTAATAATTTTTTCATTACATATATTACAAATGTAATCAATCATCAATTAAACCTACATTCGCCACCATTTATCGGAGACTGTGCCCATTTAGTCCTGCTGAACACCACCTTTCACAGTACATAAATATCATGTCATGAATGTATACTTGACAGTCAAGAAGGCTGGATTTGCTCTTGGCCAGTTGTGTGATCTAGTTGCAGATGAAAATGATGTGCATACTGAGTCATTGATGGACCACTTTTATGATAGTGATGGTGCTTGTTTAGTCATTTTGAGCTCCAGTCTCCATTTCATTACATGGAATAGAGCAACTATTCACCTTTTGTGTTACACGAGAGAGAGAGAGAGAAAGTCAAGCAGTTTTGGAACCACAAAGGAGTGTGTAAATGATGAGTTTTTCCAGATTACTATTGATTTAAGAATTTTGAATTTGTTTATTTTTATATAATTACAGATTGACTAAGATCTAGCAAATGTCTTCTCTGATCATGATAAACCATGGGTATTTGCAGAATACATACATTTGCATACAATATCAGTATTCATTTATATTTGATGTTTGGTGATTGCATATAAAATGATTTTGGTGATTGCATATTTTGTTTACATTTTTGTAGACATACAGATTTTGGAGCAATGGCACACGTGCTCTCATGACTCATGATGCATCTATGAGAGGTGACATGAATGGGTGATGTACCTAAATTGTTATGAAGTTTTAGCAGACACTCATCTTGAGAATGACCGATGAGGGGTTCACGGCTTTTGAGATGTGTTCTGTCATGTAAGTGGGCAGAGAGGCATGGCCTCTGGAGGATGGAGGCCAACGGTCCGTCTGAGTGAGTGGGCATCCAGTTCACAGAGGCTTAAGTACACACACGTCCATGGAAGTCCACTGATAGTTTTCTGCTCACTGAACATGCAATGCTCTGTCATGGCACTGTCTATTGTGAATGAGTAAGGCACTCCCTCTAGACAACAGCCTTTCATCTGTAGAGCTGTGATGAGCAGAACAAATTAAAACCCTTACATAACACAAGAATATATTAAGGTTAGTCTCTGTCTTTCTGCATTTGTGTTGGTCTGAACAATAATTAACATTGTTGGAATTACAGGTTTATACAGGTAAATACAATACAATACATTTCTGATGTGCTGCAAAGTACAATTATTATATATTCACATGATATTTTTTTTTTCCAAGTGTAGTCAGATACAGAATATATACAATTTTAGTTCTCTCCAGGGTTGGAAATAAACCGGGAATGGCACCAAAATGAACAAAAATGATACAACAAAAAAAGCCACACAATATTAACTAAAGCCCGACCGATATATCGTTTAGCCGATATTATCGGCCGATATGAGCCTGTCGCCGATATATCGATATCGGCCTTTTTTTGCTCCCAAATATCGGTATCGGTATCGGCCCCAAAAAACCCATATCGGTCGGGCTCTAATATTAACCTAAAGTTGTGATTTAAGTCATTGACTGCCTTTTTTTATTTGTTCTATTAATCAACATTCAATTAATTATTACAATATCAAGGACAATAACTGACAATAATGATTTTATTATTTAATATTTCATAATAGTGCCGCCCTAGGCTGTACCACCTTTGGAGTGTGTCATTTGCTGATGTTGATAAAATGTTATTGATAACAGCCCACAGTATTCGGATTGATTAAATAAATACTTGAATAAATATTTGACCTAAAAGACAACACATATACATTTGATACAATAATTCTAAAAATGCCTTTAAAAAGGTAAAATGCCCCTGAAAATCAATTACTTGGCGAAAACACTGAAAGGATTCATTGTTTAGCTTGTTGGAGGTACTCCAGGTTGCAATGATCTGTCCAGGAATGCATGTTGAGCCCTGGCCAACCAATGTCTCGGCTTTATTTAGTAAATCTTACTAAAAATAGATGATTAACTAGTTTGTGTTCTAAAGTCTATTTTTAGGATTTGTTCCTCTGTAAATTAAACAATAGTTGGATATTAATGGACATTCTCCTTATAAATGTAGAACACTGAGCCACTACACGGGCCTGTCGATCTGTCAGTCACACTTTTATTAACACATTTTAGGTTTTCTATAGCAAACCTACCCTTTTCAAGTGATTTTAGTATGATTACGGTGCATGAGGTTGTCATGGCAACTGTGCTGGAACACACCAGCGGTCAGTCTAGGAGTTTAAACCCTTGATTCAGGGCCTTTAGCCAGAGGAACACTTTTCTTTCTCTTTGTACTTCCTCTCCCGGCGGTGGGTGCAAAACAAGCTCGAGTCAGAGATGAGTGTGAGGAGTCAATGAGACTGACGCTCTCTCGTGCGCTGTCTGCAGAGGGCACACGGGATGCGGAGCGCTCTCTGTGGCTGTTAGATGATAATGGATCACGATATTCCTTTTGACTGTGGACAGGCGACCGCTTCTTTGAGCGCACCTGAAGTGGAATGCTGAGAGGTCGCCGCAGTTTGGCGGAAAGTTATGACCAGATGGAGCGCACGTCCTCGGGAGGTGTTTCCTCGGCGCAGCTTCCCAAGGTCCGTATGTAATTTCCTCTTAGTCGATAACACGCGTGAGAGACGAATGATATCTGCGATCTAAAAATCCCTAAAAAATGAACGTAGGCCTATTTATTTGGGAAAAAAAAGTGGTTACATTCCTTTAGTTCTAGAACGCAACACAGTGCAAAGTTCAAAATACCGGTAAAAAAAAAAAAAAAAAACCTGTAAAAAATATCAATACGAAAAAAGAATACTTCATATTAATACAGCACTCCAATATCCTGTTTGTCATTTTTCAAAATTAACTTTTTAATTGTTTGTATATTTGCAGGTTTAATGAAAAATAAACTGCTTGGTCTCTGACTTTGATACATTTGGCATTTATATTTTGCAGTTGTTCATGTGTTTTAGGTGACTTAATTACAAGACAATTACAAGTCATATTTGAAGAAACATGAAAAAATGTGTGAAATGTACAATATAAGATCATAACTTAATTATAGACAGTTAACAAATGTAGATAACCAACATTTATTTAAAACATTTGTTTTTAAGACAAAACTCATAGCCTTTTAATTATTTTTTATGCAGATTCTCTGTACTGTTAAATATAATTTAAATGTAGCTCAAGCTGCTTGATTGAACTGCTGATTGAGAGGCTATCCGATTTTGTTCATTAATTAAGGGCATATTTCTTTGCTTAATTCTATGGCAAATCAAGCACAGTTACCTCACTGAATTGGCTGTGACAATATTTGTGTTTAGTTGCACGCTGTGATTCAGATTTTCTTTCATTTTGTCTGTGTTTTGCAGTTTTATGGACAGAACGGATAGCACACACAGATTTACAAAGTACCGTAGCTGCCTAAGATTTAGCCCCTGTTCACAGAGATGTAAATATTTACAACAGAATCATCTAATCTCTTTTTCAAATCTCATCTGTGATATTAACTTCTGGAAAAAGAGAATGGGGTAATTATTATAACACAATATAAATAGTTTGTCTTTATTTGACTGCCTCCTCTAGTCATCCTTTGACACATATTTATATTTATGATCTGCATGTTTACTCTATGCTTTTGTTATAGGCAGTTATTAAACATATACATTCAGTGGCTTATACAGTGTGTTTAAATGATAGAAGACAACTTTTTGGGCCAGTATGCCAAAGTCTTTATAATTTCACATTTGATTCCACGAATGAGATTGAAGTAATAAGGTTATGAATGATACTGAATGTAATGTAAAATGCAGTTTTTACAACGGGACTTATTTTTCATTGACTGATTATGATTTGAGTGGCAAAAGAGTGACTAATAGAAATGCACAACCGTAATTTAACTCGACATGACCTTACCTTAAATTGACCTGGATAAATGTTGTTATATGACGGTACTCTTTAACCCATGTGCACAACCTGATAACTGAAAACATACCGTCAATTACACTGAGCAAACTTGAGCAAAATGATTCATTTAATTTCAGACTCAAATCTGCTGAGGTTTTAGCAACTGCATTTAAAGATTGCACACTTTTTTACATGTTCCTTTGAAAGTATCCACTCAACCAAACACCTATTTTCCCTGAGGTGTCTCAGGCTATGAGGTTCCACGAATAGTGAGTACCATCTGTGTCCAGTTATCCTTGCTTTCCTCTAAGATACACAATGTGAGCCTGTTGCAGCCATTCCTGCCGGTTCAGATGGTATGGGAGATACAGGTTTATACAGGTAAATACAATACAATACATTTCTGATGTGCTGCAAAGTACAATTATTATATATTCACATGATATTTTTTTTTTCCAAGTGTAGTCAGATACAGAATATATACAATTTTAGTTCTCTCCAGGGTTGGAAATAAACCGGGAATGGCACCAAAATGAACAAAAATGATACAACAAAAAAAGCCACACAATATTAACTAAAGCCCGACCGATATATCGTTTAGCCGATATTATCGGCCGATATGAGCCTGTCGCCGATATATCGATATCGGCCTTTTTTTGCTCCCAAATATCGGTATCGGTATCGGCCCCAAAAAACCCATATCGGTCGGGCTCTAATATTAACCTAAAGTTGTGATTTAAGTCATTGACTGCCTTTTTTTATTTGTTCTATTAATCAACATTCAATTAATTATTACAATATCAAGGACAATAACTGACAATAATGATTTTATTATTTAATATTTCATAATAGTGCCGCCCTAGGCTGTACCACCTTTGGAGTGTGTCATTTGCTGATGTTGATAAAATGTTATTGATAACAGCCCACAGTATTCGGATTGATTAAATAAATACTTGAATAAATATTTGACCTAAAAGACAACACATATACATTTGATACAATAATTCTAAAAATGCCTTTAAAAAGGTAAAATGCCCCTGAAAATCAATTACTTGGCGAAAACACTGAAAGGATTCATTGTTTAGCTTGTTGGAGGTACTCCAGGTTGCAATGATCTGTCCAGGAATGCATGTTGAGCCCTGGCCAACCAATGTCTCGGCTTTATTTAGTAAATCTTACTAAAAATAGATGATTAACTAGTTTGTGTTCTAAAGTCTATTTTTAGGATTTGTTCCTCTGTAAATTAAACAATAGTTGGATATTAATGGACATTCTCCTTATAAATGTAGAACACTGAGCCACTACACGGGCCTGTCGATCTGTCAGTCACACTTTTATTAACACATTTTAGGTTTTCTATAGCAAACCTACCCTTTTCAAGTGATTTTAGTATGATTACGGTGCATGAGGTTGTCATGGCAACTGTGCTGGAACACACCAGCGGTCAGTCTAGGAGTTTAAACCCTTGATTCAGGGCCTTTAGCCAGAGGAACACTTTTCTTTCTCTTTGTACTTCCTCTCCCGGCGGTGGGTGCAAAACAAGCTCGAGTCAGAGATGAGTGTGAGGAGTCAATGAGACTGACGCTCTCTCGTGCGCTGTCTGCAGAGGGCACACGGGATGCGGAGCGCTCTCTGTGGCTGTTAGATGATAATGGATCACGATATTCCTTTTGACTGTGGACAGGCGACCGCTTCTTTGAGCGCACCTGAAGTGGAATGCTGAGAGGTCGCCGCAGTTTGGCGGAAA
The DNA here is from genome assembly GCF_001515605.1 of Sinocyclocheilus anshuiensis. Lineage (NCBI taxonomy): Eukaryota > Metazoa > Chordata > Actinopteri > Cypriniformes > Cyprinidae > Sinocyclocheilus > Sinocyclocheilus anshuiensis. The sequence continues at coordinate 1,560,345 of NW_015555703.1, forward strand.
GTTATGACCAGATGGAGCGCACGTCCTCGGGAGGTGTTTCCTCGGCGCAGCTTCCCAAGGTCCGTATGTAATTTCCTCTTAGTCGATAACACGCGTGAGAGACGAATGATATCTGCGATCTAAAAATCCCTAAAAAATGAACGTAGGCCTATTTATTTGGGAAAAAAAAGTGGTTACATTCCTTTAGTTCTAGAACGCAACACAGTGCAAAGTTCAAAATACCGGTAAAAAAAAAAAAAAAAAACCTGTAAAAAATATCAATACGAAAAAAGAATACTTCATATTAATACAGCACTCCAATATCCTGTTTGTCATTTTTCAAAATTAACTTTTTAATTGTTTGTATATTTGCAGGTTTAATGAAAAATAAACTGCTTGGTCTCTGACTTTGATACATTTGGCATTTATATTTTGCAGTTGTTCATGTGTTTTAGGTGACTTAATTACAAGACAATTACAAGTCATATTTGAAGAAACATGAAAAAATGTGTGAAATGTACAATATAAGATCATAACTTAATTATAGACAGTTAACAAATGTAGATAACCAACATTTATTTAAAACATTTGTTTTTAAGACAAAACTCATAGCCTTTTAATTATTTTTTATGCAGATTCTCTGTACTGTTAAATATAATTTAAATGTAGCTCAAGCTGCTTGATTGAACTGCTGATTGAGAGGCTATCCGATTTTGTTCATTAATTAAGGGCATATTTCTTTGCTTAATTCTATGGCAAATCAAGCACAGTTACCTCACTGAATTGGCTGTGACAATATTTGTGTTTAGTTGCACGCTGTGATTCAGATTTTCTTTCATTTTGTCTGTGTTTTGCAGTTTTATGGACAGAACGGATAGCACACACAGATTTACAAAGTACCGTAGCTGCCTAAGATTTAGCCCCTGTTCACAGAGATGTAAATATTTACAACAGAATCATCTAATCTCTTTTTCAAATCTCATCTGTGATATTAACTTCTGGAAAAAGAGAATGGGGTAATTATTATAACACAATATAAATAGTTTGTCTTTATTTGACTGCCTCCTCTAGTCATCCTTTGACACATATTTATATTTATGATCTGCATGTTTACTCTATGCTTTTGTTATAGGCAGTTATTAAACATATACATTCAGTGGCTTATACAGTGTGTTTAAATGATAGAAGACAACTTTTTGGGCCAGTATGCCAAAGTCTTTATAATTTCACATTTGATTCCACGAATGAGATTGAAGTAATAAGGTTATGAATGATACTGAATGTAATGTAAAATGCAGTTTTTACAACGGGACTTATTTTTCATTGACTGATTATGATTTGAGTGGCAAAAGAGTGACTAATAGAAATGCACAACCGTAATTTAACTCGACATGACCTTACCTTAAATTGACCTGGATAAATGTTGTTATATGACGGTACTCTTTAACCCATGTGCACAACCTGATAACTGAAAACATACCGTCAATTACACTGAGCAAACTTGAGCAAAATGATTCATTTAATTTCAGACTCAAATCTGCTGAGGTTTTAGCAACTGCATTTAAAGATTGCACACTTTTTTACATGTTCCTTTGAAAGTATCCACTCAACCAAACACCTATTTTCCCTGAGGTGTCTCAGGCTATGAGGTTCCACGAATAGTGAGTACCATCTGTGTCCAGTTATCCTTGCTTTCCTCTAAGATACACAATGTGAGCCTGTTGCAGCCATTCCTGCCGGTTCAGATGGTATGGGAGATGGCAAATCCCACATTAGGGAATGGCATGTTGAAAATACGAACAGGGGCCAGTTCATATACTTCAGGGAGAAACATTTTTTTTGCATTTTTTTTTTTTTAATTGACCCTTTGCTAAGCTCCACCCCTTGGTTGATCTCGCTCGCTCAGACTTTAGCCTACATCCGATAGTAATGAATTTGAGATTGCATGAACTGGATCCTTTTCAACCCCTTGATTTTAGGGAGTGAGTCTATGCATATGTCAGACAGCTCCATATATCACAATGCAACATGATTCTGATATCACAGTGCAGATTATGTGAAGATCCCCCCCCTTACGCAACTCTAGTGAATGATATACGAGTTATTTTGAGATGTAACTACATAATACCTATTTTTACCGTAATCTGTTTGTTAGTTTATTGTATTGCTGTTTCATTTCTTTGTGCAATATCTTCCAACAGCCCAAGCAACAGGAAAAAAATGTAAATAGTAAATAAGCTCCAAATTAGATTCCAAGTGATCAAGAAATTTTGTTTTCAGCCTCTTCCAGTTATATTAGTAGTGCGAAAACAGTTCATTATGCGGTATGCTAAGTTGTAGTGCAAACAGTTTCACCCCTTACTGCACTTTAAGCTGGTCACACTCCAGACAAAAAGTGAGTGCCATGCCACACAAAATAAAATAAGAACTTATAAAATAAGAACAGCTTGGGCTGTTGGAAAAATAGGATTCTTGTAGAAAACAGAAAATAGAACAAGAAAACTGAATGTAAATCCAGAATATAGGGAATAACCAGAATATAAAACATATTAGGTTAAAAATTTCAAAAATATTTCTGGTTACGTTTAGGGTTAGGGGTTGGTTAGTACAATATATCAATTAAATTAAAATAATTAAAATAGTAAATAATAAAAAAAAAATATATACAAATATAGAATTGAATAGTAAGTGCTATAAAATAGTATAAACTGCTAGTACATACATACAAAAAAAAAAAAAAACACTTAGGGACCTGGAAATGCATGCTTCTCTATTAGTCTGGCTTGTTTTGGACCACTTCACCATTTCACGTTCAAAATGCGCACGTTCAAACATTTAAATAACTAAATGTTTAATACGCATGATTTTTCAAATAGTATAAAACTTTTTTAAAATGAAAAGTGTCATGAATCATGAATGAAAAAAAAACATGATTTTTTTGTTTAATATGATTTTAAAGTTTTCTATAACATTGCTTTGTTTTTCAAAGAGCTGAAGACTCACCCTTATTTGTTGGATCATCTTCTGAATAATCTTTGTCAGACATACCCATGGGCTGAGCTTTGACTGAAATTTTGTGGCCGAGTTTTGTCCTTAGGAACAATTAATCTGTGACCTGAAATAAACTGGAGTTCGGAAATGACTTGAGTGTGTAGTGAGAGATTATGCTGCACCATTGCCTGACAGGCGATATCAAAGAACTGCACATCCTGATACCTTACCTGAGAAACAGAAAAATCACACAAAACAACTCAGGAAATTCATCCATAGGAAACAATTGGCACCTAATCCAAGAAGAGTTCTCAGGAATAAACAGAGCGAAGTGCATTGATAATGAGTATAAGGTGTTTGTACAGTTTCTATTATTCACAGTGCTCCTTTGCACAGTATATTTGATTGTTACGAAGACTCTTATTGTATTTAACTTATGATAGGCTATTTTAAGGCAATATTTTGCATATTGAAGCACAGTCCATTATGTTCGTTCTCCAGTACCTCAAACACAACAGACATCAATCAGCCTTTAAAGGAAAGTAGAGGTGCACCCTGTAAACATCAACAGAATGAGCCTTGTTAATGAAGCTGCATAATTCAGGTTGCAGCAAATAAGTCTTTTGTGTCAAAAACTGTAATTTTTCCAATATCTTGTATATGTATGCATGTAGAATTTTTATTTGGCTTACATTGCTCATTTTTTCTCCTATTTGCAGAACATAAGTAAAGAGTCTCTGTCACCAACATGAGTTGGAGCTTTCTCACTCGACTACTGGAGGAAATCCACAACCACTCCACGTTTGTGGGGAAAGTTTGGCTGACTGTATTAATTATTTTCCGGATCGTTTTGACCGCAGTGGGAGGTGAGTCAATCTACTCAGATGAGCAAACAAAGTTCACCTGCAACACTAAGCAGCCCGGCTGTGACAACGTATGCTACGATTCCTTTGCCCCACTGTCACACGTCCGGTTCTGGGTGTTCCAGATCATCATGATATCCACCCCCTCCGTCATGTATCTGGGTTACGCCATCCATAAGATTGCCCGTGCCTCAGAGGAGGAACGGTGCAAGAACCAAATTTATCAAAAGAGGAACCACCACAGTCGGTGGAGAAATGGACAACACCTAGAGGAGGTCTTGGAGGAAGATGACGCCGAGCCAATGATCTATGAAGAAGACACGTTGGATGAGCAGGAGGTCAAACCAGAGACAGACAATGGCAAAGATCCAGTGAAGCATGATGGCCGCCGTAGGATCATGCAAGAAGGCTTGATGAGGATGTATGTGCTTCAGCTTTTATCCCGTGCCATCTTTGAAGTGGGGTTCCTCACTGGTCAGTATCTCCTTTATGGCTTCCGTGTTAACCCTTCGTATGTCTGCAACAAGATCCCATGTCCGCATAGGGTAGACTGCTTCGTCTCACGACCCACCGAGAAGACCATCTTTTTACTCATCATGTATGTGGAGAGCTGTCTTTGTCTGCTGCTCAATGTTTGTGAGATGTTCCACTTGGGGATTGGTGCCTTCCGTGACACTCTTCGTAAACGTCGAAGCCATGGTCAACAACCTCCATACGGCTACCCTTACTCCAGGAACATTTCTAGTTCTCCGCCAGGATACAACCTGGTGGTTAAATCGGACAAACCGGGTCGCATTCCCAACAGCATCATCCTACAGGACCAGAACATGCCCAAAGTGGTTCCAGAACAGCATTGCACAAGTCCTGATGAGAATATTCCCTCTGACCTGGCTACTCTGCACCACCATTTACGAGTAGCTCAGGAACAACTTGACATGGCGTTTCAGACATATAACACAAAAAGTGCTCATATCTCCAGAGCTAGCAGCCCTGTGTCTGGTGGCACAATGACAGAACAGAACCGGGTCAATACAGCTCAGGAGAAACAGGGTGCACGACCGAAAGCCAGCACTGAGAGGGCAGGGACAATAGCAAAAAATGGAAAGACGTCTGTGTGGATTTAATGGTAAACACTTACTTGACTAGTCATGAACCATTATCCTCAGAAAACATATTGTCCCAGCGAATGAAAATTACAGTTAGTGAGGGCATGATTAAACATTATGTACCCAAGTTCTGTTGAACATTAAACAATACTGAAAAATAAATATATTATAGAAGGATAGTATTCATTTCTGAAACTCTTTACATTGTGTTCTCCCTTTCTCAGAATAATTCTTTATGTGCTTCTGTACATATGTTAAATATATTAAGTGTGACGTTTCTCTAAATTCAAATGCATGCAAGTGTATTGACCATATTGGAAGTCTGTCAAACAATTTATTCTTTAATGGATCATTGCTTTAATTTGACTAAGAACAACCCCTATGTATCCTTATACTGTAGCTGTAAGAGCTATATGTTCACCTCTTTATCTTCTCCTATTATTATTATTATTATTCTGTGGCTCTGTTCCAAACCAAAGTGAGCTGCCAACCTATCCCTAAGTTTTAAAGTAAATGCATACTGGCGATTCAAAGGCTGTTCCAGTCGGTAAGCAGCAAGATTATGCTGCATTATAAAATTCCTCATTTTGGCCAGATTCTGAGGCTTCACGTGTATACCTTATGGATAAAGCAATCCCAGAATGCATTGTGATGAAAATGTGATCAAAGCACTTTCACACAACGTGTATGTGCTAAATGTATTTTTGGCTTGCTGAATTCAATTGCAATCAATTGTGAGTTATTTGTGCTGATCAATGACATTTAATATTGTTACTACCTATGTAAAGTAGCTTCACTTTGTATAGGATGCTTAAAAGACAGTAGAACGTGAGACAGCTAACGAGGTTTTGGAACAGAGTCTTTAAATCAAAAGGATATTTCACCCAAAAATGAAATTCTCTTATCATTTACTCACTTTCATGCCATCCCAGATATATATGACTGTCTTTCTTCTGTAGAGAAATAATCCATCTATGTGAGTCCATATAGTGCAAGTGGATGGGTCCTTCAAAGTTGATGCTTCAAAAACCATGCAAAACTAACACAATGGTTATCCATACAACTCCAGTTGAATCAATGTCTACTGAAGATGAATGATAGAACATACTAATATTTTAAACTTTTCAAACCATCGCTTCCAGATGTCAGCCTGCTGTGAATGTCAGCATGTTGTGAATCATGATGTAAAATTGTAAAATTGCTTGTGAAGTGACAGTCCTCTGTGCTTCTCTGTCACTTCTTGTGCAAGTTTCACAACCCACTTACGTCACACATCAATTGTGAATTTATGGACCTGCATTTGACAGTTTTATTTATTTAAGTGTCAACTTTAAGGGACTCATCCACTTGCATTATATGGACTCGCAGAGATGAACTATTTCTCTAAGAATCTCTGTTTGTGTTCCACAGAAGAAAGAAAGTCATATCTAGAACGGCATGAGGGGCAGTTTCTAGTGGAGTATCCCTTTAATTAGTCTAAAAAAAAAAAATTATTCTGACTTTCCTGGTTTCTTCTTTATCAAAAAACATGGATGTGCATTTAATATTACTGTGCATTTATAGATTCTATATGCATTTATATTATGTGGCACTAAAATGATGGATTGAGACTGCAATGATTGAGTACCATTGTCTTAAGAAGGTATTTTAAAGGAGCAGTTCACCCCAAAATGTATTGACCCTCAAATTTCTTTCTCCCGTGGAACAACATTTGATTACAGACAGTGATGAGGACTGATCCATATGACTTGTGTGTTATATTCCAAGTCTTCCAAAGCGGTACAACAGCTCTGTGAATTTAGATCATTATTCACTGAAAATTTTTACATTTTTATTGAATGTCAAATTCACGAACAATTCACTCGAATGATTTGCCATGTTCTTGTTCCTTGTTAAAGTGGGTGGTGTTGATTAAATTATGCATCAAATAAAAATACATAAGCCTGAACGTCAGCATGAAGCCAAGAACGTCTCAATCACTGCACACCTCACCAGGAATGAGGCACAGTCATTCTGGAAACACCATAACGGGTGTAACCATAACATTTCTTGTGATTTAACTTATTTTCCATTGTTTCCAAGACCATTATGCAGACAATTTACCTCTGAGCTGTCTAGTGTAACCACTCATGAGTTGATAATACTATGTTTAGGTGAGTTGGTGGCAAATTCATATGAATTTTTACTATTCTGATTCTTACAAAAACATACAAAAATTTTAGCAAAAAAGTGAGCATGAAGGTTCACCACTAAGCCCACTCTGGAAATTATTTTGTAAGCATTCTTGAATCAGACTTTTGAGAAGTCAGTTTTGAAAGCTCTGTAATATTTATTGTTTTCACTATTCCAAAATGTGCCTTTACCAGTTACAATTGTACTGATGATGTTTTATGATGATTACGAATAATAATACATTTAGGGTTAATTTATCATTTGAGTTTTTTTTTAATCTGATCAAAATAAATGTCTTTTTTATCTAGTATACTGTTCACTTAAACATTATTTCAGAGATGTGCATTATTATAATGCTCAAGAAAAATATTTAAAATAGCAAGAGGTGATAACATTCTGCAGAAAAGACAATATACAAGTAACATGTAAATTCATTAGTAGCACAGATTCACTGATTACTGTTAGAAAACTATGGAAAGTATATATATATATATATATATACATATATGCATATGTGCATACATATGAATATCTAACAGAGCGTGTATGGAGTGAAAACAGTATCTAAACCTTACACAAACACACACTATAGATTCACGTGTGTGAATGGTAATCCGCAAAAAGACACAAGAGATCCACGTACACTTTCAGAAAAATCAGTACAAAAGTTGTCTCTGGTTGCATAGCTTTTCAAAAGGTACTAAAATGTATCATTTAGGAAATAATATGTACTTTTAAGGTACTCTTTAGGGGTAAATCAGATACAAAGGTTTCCCTTTTGAAAGGCATTGCCCTAGAAACAGATTTTGTACCTTTTTTCTGGAACTGGATCACTTAGCATGTCAGAAGTGAGCTTAATGTGTGCGGTGGCATGGCATCAATATACAGTAGCTGAGAAATTTATATATTTTTTTACTTTTGCGCCTGGGTAAGGTATGTATAAGCACATGCATAACAAACCTGTCTAATAAACATGCCATTGTTTATAACAAGTATTGTTGGCTCTTTGACAATCTGCTTTATTCTTCCTCTTTTGTAAATTCCTTTAGCTAAAAGCATTTGCTAAATGCATAAATGTAAACTGATAACGTGCATGTGGATAAGCATATGAATAACATTGGATAAGCACATATTAGCTTTATTCCGCCCCAAGGAAGAATGATCACAAAACCTGAAGGAAGCACTACAAATCTGTCTCCCGTCTGGGACTATAATCATGAATTCCTGGAGGGCTGGAGTCCTGCAGTTTAGATTCAACCCAAATTAAACACACCTGATCCAACTAATCAAGTCCTTCAGGCTTATTTGAAAACTACATGGTATGTGTGTTGGAGTAGGGTTGAATCTAAACTCTGCAGGGCTCCGGTCCTCCAGGAATTGAGTTTGACACCGCTGCTTTAGTGTAACAACCCTGCATGTCGGCAACCATAGCTAATTACTACTAGATCTTTATTACCAGTTGTTTTCTTTCCAATAGGCTATTTTCTCGATGAACTAGATATGTATTCAGATATAAATAAGTAAAATTATTAATACCCCTATTCCACTACAAGTAAAAGACCTGTATTCAAAAACTTACATAAGGATTATTGGCAAAATGTAGAAAGAAATGTATAAGTACTCGTATAGCCTGTATGACATTTTTGGATTTATATAACTGTTATATAAATGTGTCATTTTACTGCTGTAAAAAAAAAAGAAAAAATAAATGATTTAATTTGAATTGATCTGAATCTTTAAAGCCCAAGATCGGTCTTCTAATAAACCCAATTTTTAAGAAAATGTATAAAGAATTTCCTCAGCCCTACCGATGTCTCTATAGTTTGCCATGTGCTGATTTTGATAATGATGCAGTGCAATGACAAATATGTTTTGGTGATATGCAAAACTATTTTACTATTATTGATAAGAATAAGACGTTACCTCTCAAACATAATTTGATTGATTTGATGTTCAAATGTTTCATTTTTGTTTCTGTGGCTCAGTGGTAGAGCATCGCGTTAGCAGCACAAAAGGTTGTGGGTTCGATTCCCAGGGAACACACATACTGGTAAAAAATGTATAGCCTGAATGGACTGTAAATAGCTTTGAATAAAAGCGTCTGCTAAATGCATAAATTATTAAAATTAAAAATTAAATTTTGTTCTAAGCTGCATTCAATATAAATTTGGAATAGACTATGTTGAATCTAGCGTAGCGTTAGTTCTGGCAGGTCACGTTAGTACATAGGCAGTAAAACTAGTTACTGTTAAACCAGTAAACACTGAATTGCAATCCTGCAGAATTACGCCATCAAAACAAAAATTTTAGGCATGTTTATTTATTATTTTATATTATTTCTATGGCCATGTAGATTTAAGATTTAAGAAAATTTTACAATGTAAATATCACATTTTTTTCACAAACAGAAACACAGCCAAATGTTTGAATGCACACATCCCAGAAATATTTGTCCATTTATAGATTTAGAGTGATTATAGTAATTTTTTTTTCTCTCTCTCTCTCTCTGCTTTGCCACTGCATCACTCTTCATATTTCATATGTCTGGTCTGGTCTTGGACTTACACTGATGCTCATTGCTTTGCTCTTAATGTACAATTATGTATAAAATATTTAGAAAAAAACAAAATTACATACTTTTTAGTATGATCTACAAAATTGAATAGCTTAATATGCAGTTGCACAGTAAAACTAGCAAGTGGGGGTGTTACGGTTTTGAGGGATAACAAAGTCCATGGCTCTACCACTGGAGAAAGTATGATTACTATATTATATGTATATTGACTTTTGCTATGCACTTATTTACAGCAATTTATAATTAAATTATAAATAAATCTCTAATAAACTGAATCGCATACTTTCCTACTACAAAAGTGACAAAAACAGTGACAACATTAGTATGAAACTTATTACCTTTTCGAAATAATCCAATAAAATCAGTTCCGATTTGAGATGCGTGCGCTGATATTTTCAGCTCCATTCATTTGCACGTTGTCTCAAGGACACGCCCACAATCGAGAAATGTTATGAATAATCATGTAAGCACCGCCCACCAAATTTCAGGAACCGAATGTAACACCGGCGCGTGACGGCGTTATTTTAGCATCGCACAGCGTTTAGAAATAGGCGTTTCAAACAAACTGCGATAGAATACACACACGTATTGACCCCTTTGGCTTTCACTACAAACGAACCGATTACTACGGCGCAGTATTAGCTCATACATATTAATAGAACACGTAACTGATTGGACGGGCCAGGAAGGACGTAGACGATCATATTATCAATATTCATGAGCTAAACCATAGAATGGATTCGTATTCCGACCACCAGCAAACGCACGCGCAATGCAGTATGGGATTGAAAAGGAAGGTGCGAGACAAAATAACGCGAACTTGTGTTGTTTTGAGGAACTTTGAGCTTTTATAGCTGCGCTTCAGGAAACGTCACAATGCAGAGGGTGATTTCGTTTAGCAGTGCTTTCAGAGCGACCGTGACAGGACTTGTCTCGTGTACGAGACACGAGAATGCGTGCAGGACTCCGATTAGAAAACACAATCAAGATCAACCCACCAACAATACAGTACACTTGAGCTGTTACAGCCTACCGCACAGGACTCTCATCAGTGTGTCTGGACAAGACACGAGCTCATTCCTGCAAGGAATAATAACCAATGACATGGCTCTTCTGGCAGAGGATGCACTGCGCGCAATGTATGCTCACATTCTCAATGTTCAAGGCAGGACACTCTATGACGTCATGCTTTACAGGTAATGTACTGCATTGTTTTAATATTTCATTAGTTTGAATTGTAAAGTAGACACGGAATGTCATATTAATGTGATTTTGGAGGTGCTGGAGTTTTGTAAATAAGGCTAGTACGGTGTGGGCGTGGCCTCAGCATTATCTCACTGTCCCACCCTGGACTACTACTGATATGTAGTTGTTTTTCTGCTCTGTTCTTCTACATGTCAGTAAAGCCAGCCTGGTTTGAGCAGTTCATAAACATCATAAAAGCAATGCTCACTAATGGATCCTCTGCAGTGAATGGGTGCCGTCAGAATCAGAGTCCAAATAGCTGATAAAAACATCACAATAATCCACAGCACTCCAGTCCATCAATTAGCATCTTGATTCATCATTAAGACATTTTTAACTTATGGGTCAAAATAGAAGTTTGCTATTGTCCTCCAGTGAAAAGTCATCTCATCTGAATCAGGAGAGAAATATGCACAGATCAGTTTATTGTTTTGAAGAAGCGTCAATATTTTACCATTTACTTTAGGGCTGCATGATAATGGTTAATCTGATAATCACAATATTTAATCAGAATTCTTGGACTTTCGTGTAAGCACAAATCAAGAGAATATCAACTCGTCATCTAGTTTCAGGATTTGTTATGTCTAGCCAATCATATAAGTGAACACTCACTACATTATGAAAACAAGAAGCTTCTCCAAAAGCGAAACCTCCAAATATTGAGATTAGGGCTGCACGATTAATCGAATGCGATTGTAATGCGCATTTTGATAGTAATGCCGGTTCTGTAATCCGCAGGAAATCATCATCACGTGCTTTCAGATGGAGCAGCATTTACTACACAGAGCCGTAGTTCACTGACAAGTTACGCAAAACTACGCAGACGATTTTATCGCGCGATTCTGAAATTGAAGAAATCGTTCGCGATAGTGACAGCTCTTTGCATAGCTTCTCAGTGAACTACGGCTCTGTGAAGTAAATGCTGCTCCATCTGAAAGCATGTGAAAATACCACATTTAATAACATATTTTTACTCCAAACTCACTTCATAACGTCAGTCAAGTGTTTGAAATAAATCCTTCTGTGAGATGATGTGGCTTCTTACACAGAATAAGGCACGCAACATATTTCATAGGATTTAAGCAGTGATAAAAGCATTGCATTATAAATATACTTTATTTTAATGAAAATTTTAATAATAAGAACTCAGATAAACCGTATATTGCCGTAGTCGTGTGTTTATTAGTCACGTTGAATCAATGAAAGCAGTTGAATGTTCTGTTTATTCAGCTGCAGCGATAGGCATTTTCTGGGTTTCTTCTGCGAGGCGTATTTGGAGTTTCAGAGC
>NW_015555703.1:1572955-1587562 GCF_001515605.1 Sinocyclocheilus anshuiensis
ATCATCACGTGCGTTCAGATGGAGCAGCATTTACTACACATAGTTAGTTCACTGACAAGTTACGCAAAAAAAATCGCAGACGATTTTATTGCGCGATTCTGAAATCGAAGAAATCGTTCGCGATAATGACAGCTGTTTGCATAGCTTCTCAGTGAACTACGGCTCTGTGAAGTAAATGCTGCTCCATCTGAAAGCATGTGAAAATACCACATTTAATAACATATTTTTACTCCAAACTCACTTCATAACGTCAGTCAAGTGTTTGAAATAAATCCTTCTGTGAGATGATGTGGCTTCTTACACAGAATAAGGCACGCAACATATTTCATAGGATTTAAGCAGTGATAAAAGCATTGCATTATAAATATACTTTATTTTAATGAAAATTTTAATAATAAGAACTCAGATAAACCGTATATTGCCGTAGTCGTGTGTTTATTAGTCACGTTGAATCAATGAAAGCAGTTGAATGTTCTGTTTATTCAGCTGCAGCGATAGGCATTTTCTGGGTTTCTTCTGCGAGGCGTATTTGGAGTTTCAGCGCGAGAGCGCCCTCTGGCCTTTGGATGGAGATTTACTGCTGATCACAGAACCGTGCTTCACTGAAAGATACGCATGACAATCGCAGCTTTTGTCGAATCGCGATCTCGATTCCATTTCGATTTATCGTGCAGCCCTAATTGAGATCCATATTTAGATTTATTAAAGTTCATCACTGAGAAGATTTGATTACAGATTTAGTCGCAGCAAACAGCACAAATGTCTGTGCAAGGGAACCCAGGCATTTTCATCAGAGTAGATTATCTCAGAAGAGATCGCTGAACTTTTTTAATATAAAGTTTCATAAAGATTTAATAGGTCATTTAATAGGTCTGTGTGAATTTCACAAACAATTACAAATAAATAGCTAATAGGTATATTAAAGTAAACATGAAATTTTGAGTATTTTTTTTTAAGTATTTTAAAGTATTTTCTTTCTCTTTTTTTTATAGTGTGTATTTGTTTAGTCGTCGTCTGACTGGAAAGACCTTACAACCAGTTTGTCAGATTAATATTGATCAAAAAAATTTATATTGATATAGGCTAATTTATACAGGAAACATGAAGCAATGACTAAAAAACAAGCCAGTTCAAAAGGAACTGCAAAACACTATTGACCCATCCATCCATCTCCAGTGCTGATTTTTGGACAACAGTGCTAAACATAACATACATGCATTACTGGAACTTTTTTGTTGTTGTTGTTGTTGTTGTTGTTGTTCTTCAGTTTAAAAGGAAACCCAGACGGATTGAATGGTGTGCTTCTGGAGTGTGACAGCACTGTACAGGACTCCATTATGCAGCTTCTGAAAGTTTACAAGATACGTCGTAAAGTGAACTTCAGCTTGTGTCCCAGTCTCTCACTATGGGCTCTGTTACCTCAAAATAAAACTGCAGTGTTGGGGAAGTCAAAGCCGGATGTTACTGCAGCAGATAAAGTATTAGTACTGGAACAAGACCCAAGAACTGAACTCATGGGCTGGAGAATGATCACTAGCTGTCGGAATAACCCACATGAGGTCGTCTCCGTTTGTCAAGAGAGCAACACTGAAGAATACCACAGACATCGCTATGAAATTGGTATTAAATTATTCCTATAATTACTTATAAACAAACCTACAAGCTTAAAGGGGTCATATGATGTTGCTAAAAAGAACATTATTTTATGTATTTGGTGTAATGAAATGTTTATGCGGTTTAAGGCACAAAAAACACATTATTTTCAAGACCAAACAAAGTAGTTTCGCTTTCAGAACGAAACACAGCGTCATACACGGCGGGCCTAGAGTGAGCGGAGGCCGGGGGCTAGAGTTAGCGGCGACCAGCTAGAGTGAGCGGAGGCCGGCTTGAGTGAGCGGCGGCCGGTGGGCTTGAGAACGGCTCGAATAGGGGAGACCGACAAGACAACAATTACAGCTTCGCGTTCAGACAGTTTCATTTCGCTCCCATCGAGTTAAAAACACAAATAAATGCACAGACATTTGCACTCTGCATCGAAAAAATTTATATGAACGCCCTGCCCTGTTGCACTTCTGAGAACTTTTAAGGCTTATTCTGCTGTGTTTATACAAGCCTTTTGACCGGTTGTGTCACAGAGCTGTAAAAACGGTTATGCTCACCAAGTGAATGAATCGCGTTTGTGCCGAACTCTTATTACAAAGCAAAAACAAACACTCTTCTTCGATCCATGAACGTTTCTCTCAGTTAATGTGCGTGATGTCATCTCACAGTCTGAAACGTATAGCAAATCAACACATGCTGTTGTGAATAATTAAGCGAAGTGTCTTCTCATAGGATAAGAACACGCAGTCTCATTAATAATTTAATAGACACCGACGCGTCATCGATGTACTATAGTCCATTGCCACGTCACAAATTGTGTGTAGATTTTAAACCCAGAAGATGAAAATAGCACAAAAAAGCTTAAAATGAACCACTTTTCTCCAACAGTTAAAATTATCGGATGCTAACATTGTCTTCTATGATGTGCAACACAAAGACCTCTGCTAAAGTCTCAGAAAAAGTAGTCTGGAGTTTCATGACCCTTTAAGCAATAGCCATAATCAAAGTGTATGTGGATATTTTTTGGTAATATTAATAGTATTTTGTCCTTTTAAATGCTTAAAATGTAAAAGTACTAAAATAGTATTGAAGAGTCAGCACATCCTTTGTGATATCTCATCATTTCTTATAATCAATCCTGTACTTTATTTAAATTCTCTAGGACTACCTGAAGGAGTCAAAGATCTTCCGCCAGGTGAGGCCCTTCCACTGGAGTCTAATCTTGTCTACATGCAGGGAATTAGCTTCAGCAAGGGATGCTACATCGGACAGGAACTGACTGCCAGAACTCACCACACTGGTGTGATAAGGAAGCGTGTAATGCCTGTTACCATGTCTGCTCCGGCTGAGACCCTGGACCAAGGTGCCGCTCTTGAGACTGAGGGGGGCAAACCAGCAGGGAAACACAGGGCAGGAATCGACAAGCTGGGACTGAGCCTCGTACGCTTGGCTCATGCCAGAGAGCCACTAAAACTTAAATCCTCTGACGGCGTGACAGTGTCTTTACAGGCTACTGTACCTGACTGGTGGCCAAAAAACAGTAAAGATAAATGAATTGGCAACACTAGAAAGCTCAAAGGCCCACCTGAATGCTGTAATTGTAATGCAGATCATATTTATTTAGCTAACTTCAAAATTGAAAACTATAACTTTTACACAGAAGTCTGTTGATAATGTATTAGTTGACACCTTGAAATAAAATGTTTAAAAAATGTTTCATTGTTGTTAATCTTATAATGCAAATCACTTCTTCATGGATATACTAAACTGTTTTTATTTAAAAAGCTGTTTAAAGTACTAAAGTACCTTGGTTTTGTTTAAAATAGATGGGTTCCAAATTTCCCGTGGTACACATCAATTATATTAAATTTGCTTAAAGCAAACCAAGAAGGGTGAGACATTAGCGTTACATTAGTTAATTATGAGCTCTGTCATATTTCACACTTTAATATTATTGAAATACACTACTGAAATTTAAAACATGAATAAGAAACCATCTACTGAAAAGTTGTTTTATCATCTTTGATGTTGACACACTACTTCCAGTGCTACAACTTTAATAGAGAAGTCCAAGTTTATGTGCTCATAATAAACTAATGTTTGTCATCAGTGTTGAGGGGTAATGCATTACAAGTAATGTGAGTTACGTAATCAGATGATCAGATCAGATTTTATACAATAGTTCGAACAGCCTCTCTGATCTCCTGAAGCAGTTCCTCAGGTTTGAAGCTCAGAGCTGAAGGGTCTAGTCTCTTAAAGTCTTCATTGCTAAGCATGCTCTCAAATATATGCAATACTCTCTGAAGGTCAAAGGCCGCATGCTGAGGGCCTAAAGCAAACAGACTTTTGGCAAGGAGGTTTTGGCAATTATCTGCATTTCTGGGACATGAATTCAAAAAGGACATTCGATTACTTGCAACAGTCTTAAGGAAAGAGGCAAACTCCCCATAATCGATTCCTGTACATGATTTCATGATCACCTGAAATAGAATATAAATAAATATATATGTCACAGGAATATAAAAGTTATGTTTACAGGGTTATGATTTTTCTGTAGTAGTACTACAGCACATTGCGAGTGTTTATTAACACAATTTGTCGGTGCATTAGTTGGACCCGGAAACGGTGATGCTTGATGTAAAAAATAAAGCCAAAAATAGAGTTACCTGACAATGCTGATGCCAGGTATCCATAGTATCACGCCATTCCTCAATTTCTCTCTGGACAGAAGAAAGTTCTTCTTGCAGAAACTGCCACATGATATCCAAATTACAGCCATTCAGCCAGTTATGATTGATAGAAATGGCGTCCTCCTATTATTAAGAGATGCATTACCGAAAGTGAGTTAGCAAGTTGGTGAAGGAAGGTTTTTCTCATAGGGAACTCATGGGAACTACGGGCTGGAGAAATTGTCCTAGTTTTCTCCAATACCAAAAGAGCTTGATACTACAGACTTTCATAAAAATGTCAGAAAGTGAACGTCTAGTGGAGGGGTGTCCAGTCCTGCTCCAGGATGGCCACTATCCTGCAGAGTTTAGCTCCAATCTTAATCAAACACACTTAAACGAGCTAATTAAGGTCTTCAGGATTGCTACTGGATTGCTTTTGCGTCAATCTATCTCAAGTGGTTCATTTTTGGTTGCCAAAATTAGGTTTTCCTAATTTTTTGTGATAACTTCTGTGTTTGTATTGCAAAACCATCTGTTTTTATTTAAATTTGTACCTTTTTAACTGCTGATGTTTAACCATCTTTGTGTCATGGCCCACAACAATTTTTTGGATAGACTCAGCATTTAAGGAAACCTCAATATTTCAGCTCAGATCCTAGCTCCTTGAAGCAAAATCTGATCTCTAGTGCACATTACATGGCACATGGGGGACCAACCAGACAGGAACTTGAAATTTTCAAAGATAGAAGAACTGTAAAAATGACAAGTTTGAGATTCTGCTGTGGTTACAGAACTAGGGATAGTGAAAATCTGTGGAAAAACTGGGGAATAAAATTGTATGTATGTGTTTTGAGAAATTAACATGTAATGTAACCACTCAAAATAATACTGTATAAATGAACCGTATTTTACAGTAACTATGTTTATGACTGACATAGAATAACTTGTAAATGAGATCTAAAACAGTGCTTCTGGATATTTCTTAACCCTCCTGTTGTGTTGGGGTCAATTTGACACCCACTCAATTTTCAAACTGCTCAAAATACTAGTTAAACAATTTATTTCTTCTTGACATTTTTCATTTTTGGTCACAAATGTACATGCAAATTTTCGACTCATTGATGTGTTTTGAAAATGCAAGACAACCTATGAAATTTAAGACTTGAGGTTTACTTGAAATTGAAACGCATCTTCTGAATCGTCCAAGGAAAATTCACTGTTTCTTTATCTAGTTGAGTTACACAGCCCAAAAGAATCTGTTTTTGGTTACTAGTTTTTTGGATCTTAATTGCTATTGCAGCACTGAAAAGAAGTGTGAGAAACTAATTTTACCCTTACCAGCGTTTCAGAAAAAAACAACATAAAAAGGCAGAGGAAGTATAAATAGCAATAATACTACTTACATTAAGTACAAATAATATTAGATACTATTTGAATTTACTTGTAGTTATTTGCACCCAAGTGTGTATGTGCAGCTAATTTTGAACATAAACATGTAGGTTAAATTGATCCCTAACACAATAGAAATAACACAATAAAAACAGAAAGAAATTATTACATTGCTCACATATTTGATAGTTTTTTTTCTCTCTAACAAGCTAGAATAGAGGTTGTCTGTAGAAAACTTCCAAGCATGTTTGTTTGGGCAGATTGGAGCAAAACTCTGCAGGGCATTGGTCCTCCAGAAGCAGGATCGGACACCCCTGATTTAGTACATCATATGTAGACACCATTAGACCATTACTGCTTACCAAATTGTAAACTTGATGATGCCAACCACTAGGTACAAAGATTATCTCCCCAGCTTCTTGAATGATCTCTAAAGGCTGACAGGCCTCTTCAAACTGTGGATAAAGACCCTTGTCTTGAAGTACGGGTGCTGTTACATCATAGGCTAAGTTGCCATGACAGTCCCGCAGGAACTCCTCTTGGCCTGGAGGGTACAGGAGCCATTTCTTATGTCCACAGATGTTGGCAGACCAACTGTAAGAGCGAAACATGTCTGCATGGAAAGGTGTCCTTGAGGCAAGGACAAAAATGTTGACTGCATAGTATTTAATATGGACAACCTTAAACGAGACATATTTCTGTGCTCAAATTATATTAATATATTACATTGGGGTTCAAAAGTCTGAGCCCACTTGTGAGAATGCTTCTATAATGTTCTAGTTTAATATAACACTTTTTTACAAATGTATTTAAAAAACATGCAAACAATAATTTCTTAGCATTTGGAATGTCCTCTTTTACTTTAATGACAGCACATTATTCAGCATTATTTAAGAATCCTCGAAAGAGCAATCCGGTGTTTTCCAAATGAAATTTTGCGCAAATGACATAATGTCTAATAATACATATTTCTTCATGTTCCTTTGTTGTACATTTTTTCAAAATTCAAAGACTTAAATGTGGATACAGACTTTTACACCCAACTGTACTGTAAATGACAAATGATTGACACGGTACCATGACCCCGTAGGACCCATGTAGACAAACCGATAATCATCCACTTCAATTGTGTCCCAGTATTCATTCAGCCAATCAGAGAAGAAGTAAATTGGGGTCTTGTAAGTATTATGTTTAGGAAAGTTCCTAAAATGAACATAAACACATTTGACATTATGTAGAGTATAAAATCGTTGTATACATCGATTCTTCCTTTATTTTACTACAACGTTTCCAAGCTAATCTTAGGCATCACATTCAAAGCTATTGTACAATAACCCATGCTATACACTCTAAAAAATGATGGGTTGTTTAAACCCAACTTTGGGTCAAATATGGACTAACCCAACTTTTGGGTTAAAAATGTAATGTAAAAAATTAACTCAACGGTTGGGTTAGTCCATATTTGACCCAAAGTTGGGTTTAAACAACCCATCATTTTTTAGAGTGGCTTTTGAAGAGCTGTACCTTTGCATATGCCAGTCCTTTACGTAAAGACATCCTTTGGGTGCAGAATGCCCATTCTGAATGTACTCTCTCCAGTACTGCATAAACTCCTTGAAAGGCATGATCTGCTTCGGGTTGGAGTTGTATTCTTTTGCACTGCAGTTTGCAACAGCCTTCTCATATGCATAGTAAAATGAGGCTATTTATGTATATAACATATTGAGTATACATTTAGATTTAGTTTTTTTTTTTATTGCTATTCATCAATACCCAACAAAATGATCTTACAATTTCTACTTTAGTTAATTTTTAATCCAGCAATGCAAGATACATGCTTATAAGGGACATTATAAATGGAGGAGCTGAAAGGAACATGTTACAGTTCTGTAATGTGCAGTTATCACATTTATTTCTTCAATCTAGATTTTAGAGCTGGAGCAGGACTGATAATTTCTAACTTATAATGCATGACACATTGATGCAAGTATAATGAAATATAATTCTTTGCTCACCAAATTCATGCAGAAGTCTTTGGAAGTTAGGTTTTCCATCAGCCGTGACCCAGTTTTTTCTGCAATTCCAGTCTTCTGTGAATTTTTTGGAAAACATGCAGGGTTGATTCGGGATTAAGTATTTCTTGAATAATTTGGGGTAGGGTATTTCTCTCTCTATGTACTCAATGAAATGAGAGGAGCAGTGCTGAGAGGGGCATTTTGACCAAACTGCAGCAGTTATGAAAGGTTTCCCTATCCATGGCATGTCAGAATGGAGCACAGGCTTGTTTATTATTCACTAACATGAAGTTTCCGCACGTTATTCCATGCTTGATATGTCAAAATATTAAAAACAAAACCTTAATTAAAACTTAATATTGTTGACTTAATAGTAACATATAGTCAACAGCTACAACACATTTTAACAGCCTCATTATTCTCTTATGATGACAGGTTTGCGTAGTTATTTTAAGGCTGTAGCAGCGCAACTAATGTATCGACGGTTCAACGTCACGCTTACGTGTTATTCAAATATCGATATGAGGCGATTATCTTTTTTATATGTCTATAAATCGAAAATAATAGTGTTTTTTGCACCGGGTTTGGAACATGTCTACGTAACCCAGTTGCCCACCGGAAAAGAAACGTGTGCACACCAGCTCAATGATTTGCTCATCTTCGTGCGGAAAGAATGAGCTGTCTAACACAATAAAGCAAGTTAATTAAATCTCAATAAATCGCCTGTAAATAAATAAAAGTCGGTGTCCTTAACTAGACATATATAATGTGCCACCGCCACATTAGCGGAACCTTTAATAAGTTATTTGTGCACATCGGAGTATAAACATGAGCGCACTAAAACAATCACCGCAGCGTTCAGTCTTTGGTTCAGCTTTGTTTACATCGCGGCGGGGAAACAGTGATGTTTTTACTTTCTTATGTATTAAACTTTAACGGGAAACACTGAGGTGGAAGAGTAAACGTCTCGCAACTGACTACGATGCGAAATTATTATTTTAATGCGTGAAATCCGTCACACCCTGCTGTAGGTGTCACTTGAAAGTCAAAATCATCCTAAAAGAAAGGTATGACATTAAATGATCTCCGTGGTGTTTGTTTTGCGTATGTCATCTAATGCCATCCACACCAGCATCTATTATTACTGCGCATACAGAACCACGTGAAAAATAAATGTAAAAGGCCTTTAAATAATGTTTTAAATCAGAAATTGGATTAATCAACCATAGTTTGTGATTCCAGAAGATTCATGAACTGCATGCTCTTCAATAAAAACGAAAAAGAGCATGTGTGTGTGTGTGTGTGTGTGTGTGTGTGTGTGTGTGTGTGTGTGTGTGTGTGTTTATATTTATTATAATAATATATAAATCAACATAATCTTAAATCCATTGGCTCCCTTAGAATTTTTCTGTGCCTTCTGTTTTTGTGTTCCTCTTAAGAAAGACAATTGTCCAGGTTTGTAGCAACTTGAGGTTGAGAAAAAAAATAAGTATACTGTTGATGTAAATAAAAGTCTCTGATGACTGCTTGCTAATTTTCTGTTTACACCACTCACTTGGCAGGTGGGCTCCCTAAGTCAGGGTAGCTGTGCCAAATCATCACAAAAAGATGAGCCAGGAGGCATCCATCCATAGCTGGCCCGGCTCTTATTACATCAACAGTGAGAAACGCTGGGTCAGCGGCATTCTCTCCTTATCCCGCACCACCCTACGCTTCGACTCTGAGCAGAATCAGGAGAATCTGATTGGCCTGAGGCTCTCACGCATCATGGAGATCAAGATGGAGACCTCTGGCTTCATTTTTAGTGCTCTTACTGTGTTGGAGCAGGGAAACATCAAGCACTGGTTTGGGTCTCTCAAGCCTTGTCGTACTGCCGTTTACCACGTGCTAGAGCACTTCTGGAGGGAACGGCTGCTGTCACCTACAGAGCCCCGTGGAGCTGAGGCTCCTCTCAGTAAGGGCCAGGAGCTGATCAGCCTGATATCTGGAGCCCAGCGGAGGCTGGAGGATACTGGAAAAGTCCTGGACCACCAGGGAGAGCAGTTTGACAACATGATTCAGGGCCTGGACAATATCGAATCAGACCTGAGCGTGGCAGATAAGTAGGTTTTGCTCAGATTCAGAAACTGTGATGCATAACTTGTACTAGAGACGTGAATGTCTTAGCATATTGTGCTTTTAATAACTCCTTTTAATGTCAAGCATGTCCTACTCGATACGTTCTAATTCATCCACGTTTCATTGTCGCTCTGATGTGTTTTTCTTCAAAAAGTCC
Source organism: Sinocyclocheilus anshuiensis (assembly GCF_001515605.1). Classification (NCBI taxonomy): domain Eukaryota; kingdom Metazoa; phylum Chordata; class Actinopteri; order Cypriniformes; family Cyprinidae; genus Sinocyclocheilus; species Sinocyclocheilus anshuiensis. The sequence goes on from NW_015555703.1 coordinate 1,582,906, forward strand.
TGCCAGCTGAAAGCTGTGCAGATTTTTTTACATATGGACATAAACAGGAATGGTTTGTCATTGCTTATTATGAAGGAAAATAGCAAATGTCCAATGGAAAACAGGTCCAATAATCTCAGAGCTTCTCGATACTATGGCCTTTCATAATTTAGTCATTTCAAAGTTTAGTTTGTTGCATTATTAATTTGTAATCAATCAAGTGTCTGCTAAATTAATACATGTAAATTATATTCATTGGGAAGTCGAGAACACCCACTGTCACCATACACCATTGATTTACTTAATTATGCCATTTTTTTTCTCTTTTGTGCAGACTACTATCTGAACTTGAGTGTCCGTCTTGGTGGCCTTTTGGCAAACTGCCATGGAAGAGCCACCAGGAGGCCAAGTCTGAGGCAGCTGCCAAAGCGGCCTGTACGAAAGGTTCAGGCAAAGGCCAAAAAGTCATAACCAGCATTCCTGCTATTCTCTCCCATGTTGGAAGCTCTGGAAACCTGAAACCAGGTAGCCTGATAGTGTTGGTCTCCTCTCTCGAGGTACGAGATGCAAACGGACAGCTTCTCCATTGCTTTGAGAAGGAAGAGGTGGATGATGTCTATGTGCACAGCCCCTACGAGATCAGTGTTCGGCAGCGCTTCATCGGAAAACCTGACATCTGTTTTCGAATTCTCTCTGCCAGGATGACTGAAGCTTTATCTGTACTGGAGATGCAGTATAAGAAGAAAGTTGTGATCACGCGTGACTATGCAGCATTTCAGGCAACTTCGGCAACCACACCAGGAAGCCCAGAAGGTGGAGGAAACATTTGGAGTGCAGGTACACTTGTTTTGACAGTCTTGTTTCATTTTTAGAACTTCAATGCCAGCCTTTATTTTAATCGAAACAAAAGTAAATTATATAACACGGTGACAGGACATAACTTGAGACACTTAAAATAATAGTCCTATGTCAGGCACCGCAAAATGTATACTTTTATTAGTCAAGCATACATTGATCAAACTGGTCAAATATTACAGTTAATTAAAATTTTAATTTTAATCAATTTATTCTTCAAACTTTCGAATAGTGATCCTCCAGACTCACTCCCAAAACTTTGCACTATGTACTTAGCAGCATGAAAAACAATTATGAATGGGTTATGAATGGAAAGAGAGCAAAGTATCATTGCTGTGCTGCAGAATTTCAGTGTCTTCAATATGTTACAAATTAAGTCTAAAGTCTCAGTCGTTTAATCCCCAGTAAATGCCTGTAAATGTCAATCCCAATTTATCTTTTTCACTATCTACATAGATGTTAACATAACCAACAATTAAGACTTTAACTGCAGCCAGCACTAACTCAGATAGAAAATCAGAAAATTCTGTGTGGTGTACGTGGTGCCCCGGTGGCCTGTTTACAGTCAGAGGCCTGTACAAATGTCAAAAGGTATTTATTGTTTATACTAGATAACATTATATAAAACACCATCACTTCAAATACATTGTACTTGAAACCAGACTTCTGAGTAATACTGAAAATTTTACTGTGAATTAGGGCCGTCAATCGATAAAATGTTTTAATCTAATTAATTACACTTTGTGGTGATTAATTAATCTAATTAATCACATATTGATCACACATCAAATCTGGCTAAGAAATTACCTACAAAAGATAATTTAAAGACATTATTGTTTTACATGAGAAAAGCATGAAATAGACATCACAAAAAGTAGCTTTAGAGAGTAGCTTTTTTATTTTATTTTTTATTTTTATTTTCGGCTGAACTTTCCCTTTAATTAGTTTTTTTATTAATATGGACTTTTTTCTGATTTGTATTAATATGCAAATATGAAATTAGTTTTAAAGGGGTCATATGATGCGATTTCAAGTTTTCCTTTCTCTTTGGAGTGTTACAAGTGTTACAAGCATAGATAAGATCCCTGAAGTTGCAAAGACTAAAGTCTCAAAACCAAAGAGATATTCTTTATCAAAGGCATATAGGACCTACAATAATGTACAGTATTTGAAAAATAATGTTTTTTGAACATTAAAGCATGTCAACATATTCTGTTACACCAAATACACAAAATAATGATCTTTAAAAAAGCATCATATGACCCCTTTAATGAAACGATACTTTAAACAAGAAACTAAAACCACCAGTAGGTGGCAGTAAATGTCTTAATGTCTTAATAATTAATTAATTCAAATGTGGATTCATTCAGAAATTGTGTGTTGCTTGGAGATGCACAACAGTTCTGCTGTTGCTTTAACAGGTAACATTTGCGTTGGCAAAACTGAGCAAAAACAGACAATATTGTGTCTAAAATATAACATTATGTGCTTATTTAGTGAACTGTTGTATAAAATCAATATCACAATATTAGCACACGTGCTATTTGGGACAAAAATAGCACTTGTGTGATATTGCACTCATTGCTCTTGTGATATTGCTTAACTATATATATCATATAATATAAATATAAGACAAAAACTCATGTAGGGGCTTTTATGCACCAATCTCTTGAATTTTAGGGGCATGTAACTGCATTCTATAGGCTGCATCACGCAGTGAGTTGTTGCCTTACATCATGTTCATCGCCAATCAACTGTACAGGTGTGTTCGACTAGAGCGTATCGACTGCGCAGACCGATCAGCTCGGCATGCTTTCGAATCACTCTTGTGGTACTTTGATGCCACATACCGATCGATCTGTGCAGTGCCGCTTCAAATCGAACACAAACATTTTTAACATGATATTTCTTTCCATAACTGATTAATTAGATGAGGTAATGTAATCATCAAACAGAGCACATCTAGCTTATGATCTGTGATCATATCTTTTCCCAAAAGTGCTTTTGTAAAAAGGGATCTAATATTCAGCAAGCCAGGTTTTATAAGTTGTTTGTCTGCATTATATTTATTCTTGTTCTTCAGACATTCCCCTTTAAATACAATAAACATCAGCTGTACTCAAAGTGACCCACAAAGGCCACTTATACACTGCTGCTAAATTCAGTTGTCGATTCACCTTATAGTGCTTAATCCGTTCTCTAAACACAGTTCATGACAACCAAATTTATGCAGGTAGTTATTTATTATTACATTTATGTTAAATGTCTGCCGGTCCCCGCCTCCTTCTTCCCACAACTACAAACTTTGTTGCAAAGATGTATTTTATACTTGTGTTACAGGCATGCAAATGTTAGCAAAAAAAAAAAAACAATTCAAATTATGCTCCCATCAGTAATTTTTTACCTCGTTGTAATCTGGCTGTAAATTTCAGGTGAAAATTGACATTTTGAGCCCCCTCTGCAAAACAGATTTCTCAGTAAATATTAATCTATGCCGTTTAATATTTTGGCTTTCATCACTATTTATGTTTGTCTTTCTTCAAAAAGAAAAGAAAATAGTAACAAAATCAAACACTGTACCTGCGTAAGTTTCTGAAATTTGGTTGATTTGACACTGAATGACCCAAGTGGCTTAGGGTAAGAGGTTTAGATAAAAATAACAAGAATATTTAAAATATAAATACAGTGTAAGCACAGTAACTACATCTACACATGATAAATTTAATATGAAATTACAGGCCCATAAACTAAATAGAGCTTAATCCATGACATTTTAAGGTTGTGAATTTTCGCATTGAAATATTTGACAGTGGATAGATGTAACACTGAAAGTCATAAAGTATTTCTACCACATGGTGGCAGTCATGCTCCAACATCTACTGCAGGTCATTAAAAGACCTGAGAGTTCCCATTGTAGGCTGCTTAGTTACAGTTTACTAACATTTTCTTCTAATCTTAACAACACATCTCAAGGAAATATAAGACCTCATTCTGTGTGGCTTCAGGTCATGGGCAGGATACGGAGGTGCCAGTGGAGGTGCCTGCTGGTGAACTGACACAACTACAGCTTCATGGGCTTCAGCCCACTGTAACTGAAGCAGAGGCACAGGAGCTAAAACAGGTTTGAGATAACTTTGGTTTCAATTTTACACAAACACACATCGTTTTCAACAATAGACACATATTTTAGAAGCATATGGCCTCATGGGGCAGAAATGTTGAGATCACATGATTAATTAAATACTGCTCTATCGATCTTGGTAACCCTTTATTATTAGACACTTTTGTTCATGGAATTGATGAATCAGGCTTTAAACATTTCTTCAATGGCCTTGATAACTGTAACTTTGGGTTTAGCTGCATCCACACCTCTAGGTGTCAATATACAGTTGAGGTCATCTTGTTCAAAAGTTTACACCACCCAGCTCTCAATGTTGTGTGTTTCCTTGTTGAGCATCAGTAAATGTATTGCACTTTGTTATTATTATTTTGTGTATTTGGTGTAATGAAATGTGTTTATGCGGTTTAAGGTAAAAAAAACACATTATTTTCCACATACTGTACATTATTGTTTCTCCTCTATGCCCCGCCTTTCTGAAACGCGTCGATTTTTACAAAGCTCATCGGTCTGAAAAGCAACGTGTGCTCAGACATACCTCAAGCGTGTGACGGAAATGTTACGCCCTTACCATACTGTGATGCCCTGTCCGGTCGGAGCGACGAGACAAAAACATTAAAACCCATTATAAACGAGGCATTTGTTGCATCCAGTGGGGACATAATTACGGATTATAATGACTTATACTGTCTTTTTACGCGTTGC
>NW_015555703.1:1587622-1597277 GCF_001515605.1 Sinocyclocheilus anshuiensis
GGATTTGAGACTTTAGTCTTTGCAACTTTACAGATCTTCTTTATGCACCAAGAGCTTGTAACACTCCAAAGAGAAAGAAAAAATTGAAATCGCATGAAATGATCCTTTAAAAAAAAAAAAACTGACACAAAAACTGAGCGAACATACTTAAACTAGTGTGACGTGTCTGTGGCTTGTATTTTTTATGAGACAGGAGTGGGCAGTTGACTCTAGGCATTCCCCCACCGCACAAAGATATAAGGTCTCAGTGCCATCATCGTCAGACGGCCACAGTGCCAGCTGTAAAACCCTCTCAGTGCCCAGCCAAGGTGCTGCATGCTACACAGCAACCAGACGTAAACATTGACACAAAAACAGTCAACCGGTTTTCATTGAGTGCATTATAATGGGGATGTGCGGAATGGTGCTCTTCGTGTGGAACCATTTCAAAACACAATATTATTGCTATGACCAGAGATAATTGATGGTTGGTCATCCATCACAGATATCACTTTTCAGGATGGTTTTGGGGTTGAGAAACACTAAAAACAAACATGTTAAAATGCCCTGAGGAGATGGAAAATAAGTGTTAAAGGAATGAGGCAGGGCCGCTTGTCATATAGAAGACTGTAATGCATAGACTCAGCACAGACTGTTTATAATAATGCAAAAAATGTACTGCAACCTGTCACTTTCCACAACAGGATTTAAGGAGAACGTAAAAAATATTAAAAGTGTTTAGATTTATTGTGGCCATATCAAGAGACAATCAAAACATAACATTTTATTTTATGTTAGCAACATAGCATTTTAACTTTTTATTGTAACTTTTTTTATCTTTATTTTTTATTATTATTCTATGCACACAGACCTATTATTCATAATGATATATTAATAGTGTCTATGAAGATAGATATTGTATTCTTTTGCATTTACCCCACATCCTCCATCACTGAAAGTTTTAGCCTTATGAAAAGAAACAAAAGCAAAGTTTTGTGACACCTTTAAATGAGTCTGAATAGTCAAGAATACACTATTTAAGAAAACATATTTAGATATTTTAAAAGATTTGTCTTATTCCTTTGGTGTTAGCTAGCCAAATTGTAGATGGATTTTTACAGTTGATTAAGTCGTATTAGATTTAAAGGGTTAGTTCACCCAAAAATGAAAATTGTCATTAATTACTCACCCTCATGTCGTTCCACACACCTAAGACGTTCGTTCATCTTCAGAACACAAATTAAGATAGTTTTGATCAAATCCGATGGCTTAGAGAGGCCTTCATTGACAGCAACACCACCCAAACTTTCAAGATCCATAAAGGTACTAAAGACGTCATTAAAACAGTCGACGTGACTACAGTGGTTCTACAATAATTTTATGAAGCGACGAGAATACTTTTTGTGCGCAAAAACAAAACAAAAATAATAACTTTATTCAGCAATCTCTTCTCTTCCCTGTCATTATCCTTTCGCGGTTAACGTAGTAAGCACAGTGAAGGCTTCCGTGTTCTACGTCCGAACGCCGGCTCATTATTGGCCAAAGCTGCACATGTGAGCAGCGAGACGCATGCGTGTGACGCTGATGCAGGAGCCGTCCAATAATGAGCCGGCGTTCTGACATAGAACCTGGAAGCGCTGGACGTAAACAACGTATGAGAATGACACAGAAGAGAAGAGGTTGTTGAATAAAGTCGTTATTTTTGTTTTGTTTTTGCGCACAAAAAGTATTCTCGTCGCTTCATAAAATTATTGTAGAACCACTGTAGTCACGTCGACTGTTTTAATGACGTCTTTAGTACCTTTATGGATCTTGAAAGTTTGGGTGGTGTTGCTGTCAATGAAGGCCTCTCTGAGCCATCGGATTTGATCAAAAATATCTTAATTTGTGTTCTGAAGATGAACGAAGGTCTTAGGGGTGTGGAACGACATGAGGGTGAGTAATTAATGACAGAATTTTCATTTTTGGGTGAACTAACCCTTTAAGGATATGTAGTAATGTGTAGGAGTACCAAAATAGATTAGGCTTATTGTCACTTTGATCACATTTACACCTTTGGTTTGTGAAAATTGGGTGATATGATCACAAATGGACAGCACTAAATGCAAGTTTAAATGTCTCATTTGTGATCTCTTCATTCAGACCATTCAGAGGTAGTTAGATACACATGTGACTGCATCACTTATTCGCCTTGATGTCTGCCGAGCACCAGCATCTAGACTGCAGCATCTAGATTCATCTGTCAATCAATCACTGTGCCAAAATAATTAGTAAAAAGGTTCAACTTTGCTAAAATTAAGTCAACGCCCATATTATATCTATATTTAGGACCCCAACCCCAAGTATTCATTATCCACATGATTATTTTGTATGCTGTGTTTGTTTAGATGCTCCAGCAGCTGAAGACTCTAGCCCTGGAGGCTGAGACAGAGCTGGAGCATCAAGACGAGGCTCTGGATGTATTGAGCTGTTCTGCTGACCGCACCACCATGAACATTAACAGACACACTCGCCGCATGAGGAAACTACTGTAAACTTAAAATCACTAGATTAACGGTAAGATAAGCACAGGTATACACAAAAAAAATGTAAAGAGTGTATTTCTCAATAGAGCACTGTTTGTACATGAAAACATCATTTCATCTCTATGAGTAAGGTTTGGCTATTTAGAAAGCTGTAGAGCTGAGAGCACAAATGTGGTTCAGGATGGATGTCTGATCATGATGGCATACAATAGCAATAATAGCAAAAGGTTTTTGGTTAGAAGTTATGCATTTTATAGGCTAAATATAAACATACATTCTCATAAGTGAAGTGTCATATAATATTTGTACTGGTAGGAGGCAGTACCAGTAGCACTGGTAGCTTTGAATGCTCACATGTGTATTCTCAAATTTTTTGAGTAGCACATGTATTTGTGAATAACACTTATGGTTATGCAACTGTGCATGTACAGTGAGGTTACTTAGTTCTGTTCCTTGGTTCTAGTGTTTTGTTCATCTTCGTTATTATTATTTATTAAAATTAATCTGCACTTAGATCCTCTCTTTGTCATGTCTAAGTCTCTAAGCGCTACAATGACACTTATTTTCTGAAACTGTAATTCTAACAGGTTTTTCTCTAACAAGCAGATGGCAGTATTCTGCCCCTAACACTTTCAATATCTAGAAACAACTCATATTAATTTAGATCATCATTGAAGTGTTTTTAATGCGCAAACTAATAGTGAAGTTGAGTAATTTTGCAGTAAATAGGTAAAAAACACTACCACAAATCCCCCAAAACACACACACACACAAAAAAAAGAGATATAGCATTTGTATTATTAAAAATGTAATAATACAAGATGTAATTACCTAGCTAGCTTTCACTCATCGCTGTTTAGATTTCCATGATGTCTGACAGTGTCTAAATGTCGGATCAAGTTAAAATCGTATCTACAGGAACACACTATTGTTTAACAATCTCTGAGTTCATAGTAGATCTGTCTCAGAAGATTTATATGTTATCACTTTTTTTTTGAGTTTTGATTGCTAGGTTTACTTCTATAATGTGACTGTTGAGCTCTATTGAATGTTTTTATTTTTTTCCTCAGGTCAACATAAGATCTGCAACCAGCGTCATTTTGCATGGCTTAGCATCTTCACCCGACTGGAAAGAAACAACTTTAACTGTAATCAATTTACTGTTGTTGTGTAAATTGTGTACATTGTCAACCCTTTAACAGTAATGCACTCTATCTAATCCTGGTTTATTGTCATTGTTTCATGTGTGCTGATTTTTTTTATTTTTATTTGTTGATAAGTGTAAACTCATAATGCTATATTTATTTACTTGTTTTGTGATCAAGGCAAGTGTAAAATAAACTCAGACAGTCTTTATTGTCACTGTTTGTTGTCACTCTTATGTGAGGGGATTGATCTGTTGATAAACTTTGAGTTTAACTATACAATAAAAATGGTTTTAAAGCAGCTTCACAGTAATAAACAGAACCATAGAAGTGTTAATGTTGCTTCTGCAGCTCTACAGAAGACAATGTCGTTATTCAACAATTTAGTTCAATGTTTATTCAGTGTAGTTCAATAACTGTCAATTTTGCAAAGTTCATCAATTATGAAACAAATTCAATTTAGCGATAAAGCAGATCTACAAATGATAATAGTGCCATTATTGATCTCAAAAAAGTTTTTGAAACACTGCATGCCTGCGCACATACCTATAGACTGAAAAAGTAATATGCATGTGCATGATGTCACCGTTTTCACAAATTCACATTTCTGTAGTTTACGCAATCGGAGACAATAACGGTATAGTTTTCAAAAACTTGCACTTTCAAACCCATTTTCAAAAGTTTGCTCTTTCAGTCCCCCAAAATGCCATTGTGTAAATGGATGGCCAAAATGCATAAACATTTTCAGTTTTTAGTTGAAAACAGTGTCGTGTAAATGCCATTCATAAATCCTCTCCTGTGGCCTCATGGGATAGTAAAGTGTCCATCAAATGCGCACTTCATAATCCCAGCTGAAGTAGTAGGTCATTTGTATACTTTTTGCTTACTGTTTTTGGAATACTGTGAATTTGGACATACTGCTCTTTTGGCATACTGTTTTTCACATACTGTATTGTAGAGAAATATTAAATTTTGGACGTAGCATCCAGATGTTTAGCCTGCTAAATATTCCTATGGAATTTGTGACGCGGAGCTTCTCTCAGATCGTGTCTGATTCACTCCATGTGATTGTCATTAACATGTACGAGCACCGATTTGCCTCAGATTTTGGGCTTTTGTTGGTGATCTCCATAAAACTGTCAGCAAGTGAAAATTGGGCTTATAATTGTGTAGTGTATATCCAGCATAAGCTAAGTGTACAGTAGTGTTTGTTTGCGTGTTACACTTCTGTTGCATAAAATCTAGGCATTTTGACTCATCCTAAGCATCAAACCCAAGGATACTCGCTTGACTGCTCTCCTCTCCATTGCATGATAAACAGCAAGCTCTTTTGGGATTTTCTGTGTAAACTCTTAACTTGGACCTTTCAGCTACTTGGATTGGGTAGCCTGAAGACATGGAGAGAATGAACACATACTGGTGTGGTTAGAAGCAGCCATGCAATGTGAGGAAGTGGCGTCGGTCTGGCCCAACCACAGTCACTGTACTTGAGATCCAGCTCTGCCTCGCAGCGGATGGTGCGGAGACGCTAGTGATTTTTACTGGCCTTGACTTACTGGTCTGTTTACATGATGGACTTGGGGTGGGCAACTCTGGGAAGATGGGTGTCTCTATTGATGATAAATCAATCAGTTTCAGCCTCAGTTATGGGAAAAGGTTGATGAGGGCATGGACTTTGATTTTGTAGAGTGGTTTTGCTTGGTTCCAGTGTACAGTTTGGGTAGGACGACTATGAAATTGTGTACTGTTGGTTTTAAATTTGTGCTTGTTGAGTTACTTTTTCTGTATAAGTTACTTTGACCTCCAAATATGCTTGTTATTACCAAACATGTCAAGAGTAATCTTGGATATCATTGCCAGCTAGTTTGGTTAATGTGATGCACTTCCTTGAAGACAACCACGTGTATTTCCGTGCATTTCTATGACATATAGTGGAAGATATATAGGACTATTGTTAGCACAAGAATGCCACAGACAGGAATGACGCCTCAAATCATGACGATTGTTGTGAAAAGCTGTGCTAAAGAACATTCAGAATACCATAGCATTGCGGTGGTGGGGTTTTCTTCAGAAAATGTACAAATCTGGTAAGGCCCACTAAAAACTGATCTCCAAAGTCTGTGACATTTATTTTTGTCTGTGGCTCTAACTCGTGCAAATATACATACACAGCTTGCACATGAGAACAGACCAATTAGAACATGTCTGAATGTGGAACCTGACTCATGTGTTGGCTGCCCCAGGCTTGCTGCAGGTTTTTCTCCCTCTCACTCTGGTTTGCTATGAGAGGTTTGGGTTACAGGAAATCAGCTTTGTTGTTTTATGTTTTACCTCAGTGAAGAGAGCAAAAAAAAAAACTTGTGGAAGGTGCTATTTGTACAGTGAATTCTGGGAAAAAAAGATAAGGCTGGCTGTAAACACGTTGCTTCTAAAATGTCTAGTTTGATAAGCTGCATCTTGCTTCTGACAGCTGGTTATTTATTATTTTTCTCTTCCATTTGACACTTCATCTTTAAGTAACTAGCTATTACATTTATTTAGACGTTATTAATTTGGCCAAATACTCTACTTATTTATCGACTGCAGAAGATCTTTCCAAACTGTCTGTGAGTCAAGGTTTAGAACCTTTGGAACAAATGTCTTTTTCAACACTCTATTTAGGCCTAACAGCCTTAAGGGGCTGGTTAAAGATCTTGTCTGGTTGAGGAGTTTGCCCTTGTGCCCTTGAGTAAGACAACTATCCCAAGAAATCTGCAGGTGTCCCTGTCTGTGATTTAAATCCCAAATTGGTTCCAAATGCCTTTTAACCCTCTGGCTTTGCTCATGTGGCAGTCAAAATTGAGTGATTTTTACATTTACATTTACATTTAGACATTTTGCAGACGCTTTTATCCAAAGCGACTTACAATTGGGGAATACATAAAGCGATCATTCTTCTTAAAGGGGTCATAGAATGCCCATTTTCCACAAGCTGATATGATTCTTTAGGGTCTTAATGAAAAGTCTGTAACATAGTTTGGTTAAAATGTTTCAATGGTAGTGTAAAAAACACCTTTTTTACCCTGTCAAAAACCTTTTTTCAGATCAAGCCGTTTTTGTAGCATTTTCCTTTAAATGTTAATGAGCTCTGCTGACCCCGCCCCTCTCTTCCAGGGTGCTTCTACTAAATACTGAGCAAAGGGTCTGAATACTTAGGACCATGTGATATTTCAGTTTTTCTTTTTTAATAAATCTGCAAAAATGTCAACGATTCTGTGTTTTTCTGTCAATATGGGGTGCTGTGTGTACATTAATGAGGAAAAAAAATTGACTTAAATGATTTTAGCAAATGGCTGCAATATAACAAAGAGTGAAAAATTGAAGGGGGTCTGAATACTTTCCGTACCCACTGTATATACACTGTAAATGCACTGTATTTTTGTTTGATAAGGTTTTTTTAATATTTTGAAATTTTAGGGGATTTTATGATAGTAATTTATATTTATGGAATAGTTATGATCAAATTGTCCCGTATTTAAGGCATCCGAGAAGCGTTCCGTATGAAAGCTATATGGAACGCAGTTTGTCCCGTATTCGCAGGCAATGAACGTGATTTCACCAAGTACAACATGTTCCTGGATCAACATCCTTGTTGATCCTGGAACAACATTCCAATCAAGACACACTTGTTATTCACCTATCATTTCACTCTGATTTTAGGAATAATTATGGGTAGGGTTAGGTTTAGGGGAAGGGATTGGGTTAGGTCTATATTTTTGGACAGTAATGTTGATCCAGGATCAACAAAAGATGTTGATTCAGGATCAACAAAAGATGTTGATCCAGGAACATGTCTTATTCTAGACCATACAAATAACAAATTAATCATTCTTTTTGCACAAATCATTGTTTGAATTGCGAACATAGCCACAAGGAAGGCTTTAAGACCTTGCAGAAACCTCTGCCGCTTGGTCGCTCCCACTTCACGGCAATCCCTTTCACCATCCGCATTTTGATTTCGCCAAATCAGTTTGGGTGAATGCAAAGAACGTGATTATTGATCATAAGCACAACATCCAGCTAGGCAAGAAAACATACATCTACCTGAGGGAAGACATCTTTCAGTATTGTACGTTAATGTTGTTAAATAGATTTTTAAAATTGTAACGCCATTACACCACTGCTCACAAAGAAGTATGAAAGATACACCGGTGACGCCAGAGTTGCACTTGCCTCACATTTCAAAGGTAAAATGCATAGTCAACAAAACCTTTTTGCCAAATGCATGACAGAAATGTATGCACTGAATTATGTTCTTATACTATTGTACCATTTGGAAAAACTTTTTTCCCCATATAATTGAGCACAAGTCTGTCCTACAGTCCACACCAAATCAATTGTTGGTTTATGCACACATGCATCAGGCACATCTTTGGCCATTGCATTGCGTCTCACACCATGAATCATGAACTCACCCAGGTGATCGTAAAATTCCTTATAATGCAATTTCTGTATGGGTCAGTGGGAATGACAGAACGTTTTTATCATGTTTTGTTTTTCATGTGTTTTGCTTTCATATGCAATTCATAACATGCCGATACAAACCATGGCATGTGACAAAGGCAGACTATAACATTTGCTTACTTCAGTGGGAAGTAATGCCTTGCAAAGATCCCTGTCTCAGCATGAATGTCCTCAACGTGACTGTAATGTACATGCCTTAACACTGAAGGTCCATGCAGCGATGAATCTGATATCATCAGCCTCCTGCAAATATTATTGTTATTATTCCTTTGGCCATTAATGGGTCTTTTTTGTTTATTTAGAAATACTGTATACTTGTTCCACTTCAGCTACATGCAGACCAAGACTAACAAACAGTAATGTTCACCTCTATGCAAAGATACAGTATACAGTAGATCACAATTTGTTTAGATAAAAACAGCGTAGAAGCAAAGTATTTCTTTACTGTGTCATGTTTTATAATAAAATAATGATTTATATTCTCTCTATTATCACACCATGCATATAAAATAATGTAGCTTAGCAGTCCTCCACTGCTTTGAACTGCAACACTATCCTTAAATCAGTTTTTTCTTTCTCTAAATTAAGAGCAAATACTTCACAGGTCCAGCAGACTTCACCATGAGATGTCATTACCATTTATTTTTATACCAATGCATGGATCTATCATACGATACACACTGTATGTCTTCACAATGAAAATTCTTGTGAAATACTCACTCATTCTCTGCATGACTTACGATCCATTTCTGCCAGAACAGCTCCTATGACCATTCATTGAGTACTGACATAGCACCTTCCCATAAATATATTTTAAAAGTGGAAGCAATCAATCTAGGAAAGTCCCAGCTGCCTCAAAATGCTTTCCCCTCGATATCCATTCATCTTAGAGTAGCCAAGTTTTTTATTTGCTATATGTTATTACACACAGTTTTATGATTTCTTTGACTTTAGTTCGTATGTAAGTTACTTATAATTAGGTGGAATTGCTTGTGTCATTCTTCATGTTCTCAAAAATGTGTATTACAAATAAAAGGGAGGCAATGCAACAACACAAAAAATACATAGAAATACATGGTTAGTGATATGAACAAACCCCTAACCTTAGGTATTAAACATACACAGATAAAATGGGAAAACAGATTCAATCATAGTATTTGTGATTTACATAACAAAATTGTGTTTGATTGTTTTCAATTAATGTAATTCTCTATGTACAGTCTGATTATGTAGAAAGAACGTGAACCAGTCAAGTACTTGAAAACGTTTTTAGGTGTTGACATACAGTAACGTCTCGGTTACGTATGGTAACCCTCGTTCCCTGAAGGAGGGAACGGAGGCGTCACGTCGGATGACCAACGAAATTGGGATCTCGCTTAGAGAGACAATTCTACTTCGAGTGTAAACTAAACGAGCCAATGCACATTGGCATGCGATTATTGCATCCAGCTGCCGCTGATCACAGCGTGAGTATAAGTAGGCAGCAGATGCAGCGCATATTCA
>NW_015555703.1:1597363-1600272 GCF_001515605.1 Sinocyclocheilus anshuiensis
GGAGTTCTCTGCGAACTTCCGGGTCGTGACCACCCTCGTGCAAGTCCCTCAGTGCCTTGACCTGGTGCACTTGCAATCACGCTGTAGCGTGTACGGCAGAGGCAGCTTCTCCACAGGACGTATAAGCATCGCTGGCCAGTCGAGTACCTACAGACCCGGGAGGGTGTAGTTTCCAGCATGCTTTTCACGGGTCTTAATGCAAAGAGTAAAACATTTTGAAATAAAGCATGAATTGTTTTGTGTGTAGAGCATGAGCAAGATGAGAAAAATAGGACACGTTGGGATTTTCTTCAACATTGTGGTGAAGAATGGAGCGTTTGCTTAGGGTAAGGGCAGGTACTTAACCTTTCAACTGTCAGCACAAATTATTTTGAAATACAGAATTAAGTGGTCTCTTTTTAAGAAAACAATCAGCAGATTATTGCTGAATTGCAGAAAAGCATTTAAAAAAATCTAAGTTTAAAAAAAGTTATAGAAGTTTAGGTTTACTGTAAACAAAAAAATACTATTTTTTATTTGATATAAAATTACTATTTTACAATTTTTTGGGAATTTAAAACTGCCATCAAAGCCATACGTAGGGGTGTGCGATATTGACAAAAATGATAACTCAATATTTTCTTGGAATTTATTGATAATGATAATCAGACGATTGTTGCACTGATACCTTAAGGACTGCTGTGGACAGCTGACTCCTAAAGTTTTGATATTTTTCAAATTCTGTGTGATGATTAGTTCACAGCACTGACAGAAATAAAACGTTTCCAATAAGTTTAAATAGATTTTTATCCTTTATGGGCATTTTTACCTTTATAAAGTCTTTTTTTTTTTTCTAAAAGTGTGCAATATCTTTTGCGTCAAATCAATAAAGTCAGTTACAATAATAAGACATTTGGGCCTCTTACCAAACAAATAAAATCAGTATCAACAAAATTCACCTTTGCAATGCAGAGGAAACACTGAAGTGACAATTAGATGTATTTACACTGTTTAACGCAGCTCAGAGGGACATGCACCTGCATGAAATTAGCCTGCAGTTACAAATGCATAAATAATGTTTTGATATTTTAAACATAAAAATTTGAAATGATTTATGAATGAAATGAAAAGATACACTAAATGTGAACTTAAAACTGCCAGTAGGTTGCAGCAAACCACTGTAAATATGTGAGTCATTGCGATTGAAATTATTAATTCAAACGGGGAACGAAACACCGCCATGTTGCTCAGATACGCAAAACAGTGCTGTGGCTTTGTTTGGAGCTATATGGTGTATATGGCAATATGGTGTCTAAAACGTAAGTCTCTTAATATTAACTTCTTGTTTATTGAACTGTTATAAAATCAATATCACATTTGTAATCATGCTGATTTTTGGAGAACAAAAATGACATCATGTGGTATTGAGTAGCTATATGAAATAATATAAAAATATAAATTTTCTGCCCCCATATCTTTTTTTTTTAATAGACCCTTTGAAGGGATTAGGGCATAGGGATGAGTCCTTCCAAATGGAACGCAGGGCACATCACGCAATGAAAGAATGCACTCTAAATGCGCATGTGCACTATAGTCTAACCTATTAGACTACATAGTTTATGCATGCACTCTGTAGATGTGTTTCGTTTGGTTTTTCCGATATACTTCTAGGCAATAAAAAGGCAATAAAAAAGAGTGCCAATGCTGCTTTGCTTAAGGAACAGACTTAGCATTTAGCATCATACTAAAATGTCCTATTGCCAACTAACAGTTTGTTAACTAATTAGTACTATCTTACAATTCAGTGATATGATGTATATAAGTGTATATAAAATTAAATTAATAAAATCTCATCTGGGATCCATATCAAATCTATTTCAGACTACTTCATTTGCTTACTTCAAAATAACTTAATTCAATGATGTGGGAGACACATGAACAAATTATGTTTGTTTTACTTGATTCATGTGGAATCAATGTACATGATTATATAATGTAATTCAAGACACTTTTTTTCAGTGTAGATTTGTAACTCCTCCCATTTCTGTTATGGACACGAACGACACCTCAAATACTGCAGATGTGTGCTATTACTTTTGTAAAAGAAAAAACAAAATCAAACTTGAAACTGATTGATTTTCGCCTGCTGGGTGGTAAAAAGTGAAAAAATTTCATAGACCTATACCTCCATATTTGATTTTATGAGAGGGCCCCCCAGAAACCCTGATCCTGCTTGTTTTTAGTGGCCCTGGCTGCGAATGGAAACACTTAGCTCCCACGATAAATTATTCAGCCTCAGTGATGCCATAGCGCACACAGGGCTCTCCACCTCTGCCGGGCCACAGGGTGAGTCATTAAGGAGCGTTCAGGAGCATGTGGCTGGGAGGGGGCTGCACGGTTATCAGCGGCAGGGTGGAGATAAGGTTTCAGGACAAGTCTTCCTCTCCAAGGGTGGAGGTGGTATTCTTACAGAGCTCTTAAGTGTAGACTCGGCCCTATGCAAAGTACTTTGAGCTTGATATGAGGAGACTTGTGTTTAATGTGTGATTGTTGTGTAGTAGGACTGCTACAAACAAGTGCAACGAAAGCAAGGACACGTAAGAGAGAAATATTCTAAAACACAAGAACTCCACTATTTCCAAAATATTCAAATAAACCATTTAGCAGATATGCATATTTAAACGTTCTTTTCTGGGAAAATGGACCAAAATATGTATGATTCGTCTTATGTCGGCATATGTCATGCGTGTTGTTTCAGTTCTGTTTTGCCTGCCTTGCCCTGTGTTGGGTTTTCTTTACTTTTGTTTCATTTGTTTTAATAAGTTTGTGTTACCCATGTTACATGTTAGTTGTTGATCTCAAGGCAAACACATATAGAATGAATGAATGAATGAAAAACTTTATTTCAAACATGTAGAAATAGTACAGTA
>NW_015555703.1:1600412-1605641 GCF_001515605.1 Sinocyclocheilus anshuiensis
AACAAAACAAAACAATATTAACTTATACATGTCCGAAAAGGAGTAGGAAGAAGCATAAGATTATTTAATCCTACACCTACTACACTGCTAGTTAATAATCATCAAAATTGGTTTCATAATTATACCATCTTAATTCTATTTTAATACATTATTTACAAATTACTAGATATAATTACATGTTTATCCCCATACACCAACACAAAATACAAAGAAAACAATGTATGTATGAAATCTTTCATGTTGAATCTTTTTAATTTAATGGCCAAAGTTGATGTTTAAACAAACAAACAAAAATCACATTCATATATTATATGGTTTAATTTTATTTAATTGTATTTTTTATTTTTTGCATTACATAAAGACATTGAGGCTTTAGTGCACATGATCATCAAGGATTCATTGTCATTTTCAGTGGCGGAGGATGAGGGCTTGAGACAGCTTGATGAGCATGTGCGCTTCCAGCAAGACATGGACTGAAGGATATGGTTACTGTAAGGTACAAAACAACGAAAGCGAAGCTGGTGGCAGCAGTGTCAATTTGCTGTCTGACCCGTGGATGTCCATTAATATGAATGCATACTTTGCGGTAACTTGTCATTACATCAACAGTGAATCCAAGTTGTCTACTTTTGTGCGGGGAGTATTGTAGTTTCCTGAAACGCACACTGCTGAGCACATTAAAGAAGCAAAGCCTTATTACAGACGACGAAACATGGTGGAACCCATAGGTTTTTACTGCTTCAAAGACTATATGAAGAACGTGAAATGGTGCAACTTTAAGCTCTTTGAACACCAACATAACACTCTTGAACAATGAACAGTTTGAAGTCATCTCATAGTGTCTCCATGCTCTTTCATCTTTCAATCACACCTCTGAACAAGTGATCCACTGGAGTTTTGGGGGAAAGACAAAACAATAGTTTCTAATCTTTCAGTACCAGGAACATCTGTGCTATATGAAAGATTTTTTTTTTCCAAAGCAGAAATTGTTACAGTCTTAAAGTTAGCATGTGCTAATGTAAATTGCAAAGAGACTATCACTATACATTTGCATGTACACAAGTAAGCAGCAAATATAGTTTTAAGTTTTTGCAGCCCATCCTCGACTTAACCGCAAACTCTATTACGTTGTAGCACAACTACAACATAACAGAACGTTAAACACTGACACATCTCTCCCTACGTTAATCCTGTGCAAAAACACAAAATAACACTTCATTCAACATTTTCTCTTCTGGTCTGATGCAAAGCATGCTGCAACTCATTCAGTTTAAGTTTAGTTTAATGTAATCAGTTATTGAGTTCACATATTTTTTTTGATTAATTACTATGAATTGTGAGTAATATTGAAAAGAATCATCTGAAACAACTATTCTGTAGAAAATAATCAGTCTTTCCATTGCTTCCAATCAGCAGAAAGGGGCATTTCATGCCTGCCCACGTGTGTGCAATGTGCTGGAGAGATGTGCTGTTACAGCCAATAAAACGCAAAATCAACTTCACAGAACTGCAATAAAAGAGTGACTTTTAAGGATGAATATGGAGTCATATCTAAAGTTCAGAATATCACAGAGACTTTGGGGTGGTGCACAGTGTTAGGGGCAACTCATTATAAGTAATGCAAGTTATGTAATCAGATTACTTTTTTCAAGTAACTAGAAAAGTAACACAATACTTTTAAATTTACAAGAAAATATCTGAGTTACTTTTTCAAATAAGTAATGCAAGTTTCTTTGTTTTCCCATTTATTCACTGACGCATCTCCTGTTGAGAGAAATCAGGAGTGAGGTGCAGAGGCACTTCCTTCAGGCTGAAGCTTATTAATTTCACTTTTGGTGTGAAAGGGCCTTTACAGTTGCCAAAAATATAACTTTTTGTTATTAAAAAATAAATAAGCAAGCTCAGCTCAGGTGACAAAAAGTAATGCAAAAGTAACACATTACTTTCCATAAAAAGTAACACAATCAGTTTTATTGAGTAACGCAACATTGTAGTGCATTACTTTTAAAAGTAACTTTCCCCAACACTGGTGGTGCAACAAAGCATGCTAAAACATCTGTTCAGTTCAAACTCCAATGGTACCACAATGATTTGTCTTTTGTCTGGTCCAGCTGGTATCACCTCAGCAGACTGAAAAGATTCCTGGAGTTGCTCATGGGAAAACAGATTCGGAAACAGATTTTTTGGCAATTCAATCCACTACAATATGCTTTAGAACCACAGTGGAAATAAGGTGTAAGACTTAATAGTACAACTAATTTGCCGTTTAATGCCAGAAGAACTACAATGTGTTCCTGGAACTGAAATGCACACCCAATGAAACATATGTCCCAACAGCTGATTTGTAGACATAACTTGGATTCAGTAAGCTAGGTATGAACAATGACTTTTCCAGTGTAAGTCATAACCTTTGAGTCTAACAGTTGAAACAGTTACAGCAGTTTGTCTGAATGACGCCAAATTTCCTCAAAGATTAGCCTCTGGGTACATTATAAAGGGAAGGAATATGAAAAGTTATCAAAATGGGAATGCTAATCATTGTCAAGAGACAGTTTAGTTAAAAATTATTACTGAAAAGCAGAGTTGACATCACTTCCAAAACATAATGCAATTTATGACCAACAGTACGCTGAAGAGTCCAAAACTGTAGAAGCTTTGAATAATAATGAAAACCTAACGTTGAATGAAAAATATGTTACATCTGGAGTTATGCGCACTGGCCAGTGAATGTTTACACAGCAGAATGTCCTTATGAATTGGTAATATTGGCGTATATGGTATCACACCTGTGTAGAGCAATTTCTCCATAACCATATCCAGGTTTTGACTTTCAGCTGAGTTTCATTTTTACACTTTGGGATTGTTAATGATGGGATACTTGCAAATGCACTAATATCACCATTAAATTGATGTAATTGTTCCTTGATCTTTTGAAAAAAAGGTTGTAATATGACAACATACAACATTTAGAGCTCAAAACTTCCTCACCAGTTCATAAAAAAAACATTTATTGAAACTACAGTAAGTTGCAAAACAACAGTCTGGAATTATTGCGTATTACTGTCACATTTACACATCAACAGCTTGGCCTGTTGGTATGTTCTTCCAGTGTTGGAGTGGGTTTCCTCCGGGTTATAGGAAAATAACAGTCAAGGATGCAAACTTTATCAAATATAAGACAAATTCAAACTCTGCTATAAAGCATCTCTACAGAGAAACAGTGTCATTAATCAGCTCAAGTCAGTTCAGGTTAATAACTGTGTAAAAATCATTCATTATGAAGCATCTAAGGATCATAAAATCCTGCAAACTGTGTGTTTTGCTTCAAGAGAGCAACCATTCATTTGTGTTGTGTTCTAATTTCTTTCATATTCATTTATTCTTCATTCATTCATGCATTTATAACCATTTATCATTATTATTTAATTTAATCATATACTCATTTATAATAATCATTTTAAACTATTTATATACTAATTTAATTAATTTATTCATTGAAGGGTGATTTATTAGGGCCCAAGCTAGAAAGGCGCAGGGCCCTATTGATCCCCTAAGGATTATTATTAGGGCCCAAGCCACTAAGATATATTGTTCTGTGTATGTGTGTTTCACAGTCTTAATGGGTTTGATTAACCCTTTAATTGCCGTATCCCTTAAAACCAGAATGCCAGAGGGTTACTGTAAATGCATGTGCCTGCTGGGCACAGTTTTCCTTATGCCACTGGGGTGGCGTTTGCACTGATGGCTTGGGCCCGCCATCGCTGCTTGCAGCTATATTTATTATTATTATTTTTTTTTTTCAAGGTTTTTGGGGGTTTTGGGGCCCTTAACATACACGAAAACTCTTGAAACTTTGCACACCTGTTGGAACCTGCGGCCATCAGGGCCGGACAGAGTTTCACATGGTGGGGTCACCAAGGGGGTGCGTGGCACAGCCTTTAAAAAGGCGACTTTTGAGGGGCTCTGTAGCGCACACCGTTTGACCTACTGTTACCAAAATTCATATACATATAGACCGTATCAGGCCAAACAACTTTCGTGCTGACAGTCTGTGGTTTGCCCAACAGGAAGTCGGCTATTTATGTTTTTGTGGAAAACGCATGCTCTGGAATTTGCGATACTCCTCTGAGGATTTTCCACCGATTTACACCAAACTCAGTCAACATGATCTCAAGACATTGGGGATACAAAATTGACAAGGGATTTTTGATATCTCGAACGGTTTGGCTGTGGCGAGGCGACGAAGTTATGGCGAGAAATGAGAAACAGGAAGTGTCTAACAACTTTTGCACACATTGTCTGATTTTGATCAAACTTCAGCAGTTTGTTAGTTGTATGATAAAAAGTTTTGTCGTGGTGATTTATTAAAATAACAGTACAAAAAATAATCAGTAATTGTCTAATATTATTAAAGTGCATTTTCCAAACTCTTCAAAACTTTTTACTTATAGAGAACAAGTCATTCATTTTAGAGCATTAAAATCATTTTTACAACTTTAATTTATTCTAACCTCTCTCACAGATAGGATAAAAAATATTTTAAGTCTGACCCTTTACTGCTCACTTCAGTTAATTAGAATAATAAATATATGTATAAAATAAGTTAATATGCATTTTACTGGTATCATTGTTTTATATAATTTTCACAACTGCTTATAGATCATAAATAGTGTTGGCAACAATTTACAATAAGGTCTCTTTGGTTAAATTAATGCATTAACTAACATGAACTAAAAATGAACAATATATTTTTAGATTATTTATTAATCTTTTTTCATGCTAGTTAAAACTAACATTAAAATATTCATTTTCATGTTAATTCACAGTACATAAACTAATGTTAAGATACAACTTTAAATTTTAATAATGTATTAAAACATTTTTAACTTAACATTAATTAACATGAATAAATGCTATATAATTATTGTTCATCTTAACTAATATAGTTTTTAACATTAGTTAATTCACAACTAACAAACTAAGTATGAACAACATATTTTTACTGTATTTATTTGTGTTATTAAAAAATTGTTTGTGTTAGTTCATGGTACAGTAACTGATGTACAGTAACTATGAATTGTAATTAATAATGTAGTAGTCAGTTTTGAACATAATATTAATTAAGATTCATAAATGCTATATAAATATTGTTCATGTTAACTTATATAATGTTAAAAACTAAAACCTTATTGAAAAGTGTTACAAAAGTTTTATATATTGTTCTCTTTG
>NW_015555703.1:1605651-1615290 GCF_001515605.1 Sinocyclocheilus anshuiensis
ACATTAATAAATGCTACATAATTATTGTTCATGTTAATTAACATAGTTTTATGTTGAAACCTTATTGAAAGTGTTACCAAAGTTTTAAAAATGGTTGTGTGTGTGTGTCTTTATGGTTCTGATTAACTCTTTAATTGCCGTATCCCTTAAAACCAGACTGCCAGAGGGTTACTGTAAATGCATGTGCCCACTGTGCACCGTAAACTTAAACATCTCTTTAATCACCAGAAGAAAAAAAATCAGTAATTTTTTTTTTCCCATTACAGCTTAAGAAATCTCTTAGGCCTTATCCTTTTCTGTCAGTGTTAGGGACAAAAAAATCCTAATACCACTTCATTTGTAGGGCACTGACAACATAATCTGGTAACACTTTATAATAACTGCACGCTATGAATCATTAGGTAAGCATTAGTAAATAGTCAGTTCATCCTTTCTAAAGCACTGTCCCAACATTAATAGTTATTAGTAAGCAGTTTATAAATACAGCTATAAATGCCTTGTTCTTGATTTATAAGCATATCTATTACAAAGGAGATTTAAGGTAAGCATTAGTAAATAGTCAGTTCATCCTTTCTAAAGCATTGTCCCAACATTAATAGTCATTAGTAAGCAGTTTATAAATACAGCCATAAATGCCTTGTTCTTGATTTATAAGCATATCTATTACAAAGAAGATTTAAAGGCACAGTTATCTTCCGAAGCAAAAAAAAAACAAAAAAAACTGTACACTTGATTTTTTTTCTATGAAATGGCAGAGGTTTCTTTTTCTTTTTTTTCATCAAGTGAACAGTTGTACAGTTTCATGTTTTTAATCTTGAAAAAATATTTTTGTGTTCTGTATCCCTCTGGCTTGTGTTTGATTAACTTTTCTGTTTGGAAGATTAATGAGCTTTTAAATCTCCTTATATATATAGGAATAAATATATAACAATCCTCACTTTAGATGAGCTCACAAAAATAGCGATTAATCACAGAAAAAGGATGTGATTAATCAGATTACAAATTTTTATCGATTGACAGCCCTACTACCAACACATTTGCACATATACAGTTCGATGTTAAGCATTAGTAAATAGTCAATTCATCCTTTATAAAGGATGAATTGACTATTTACTAATGCTTAACTAATGATTCATAGTGTGCAGTTATTATAAAGTGTTACCAATTTTTTTAATGTTTAAGTTTTGAATATTAACTGACAATAATACATAATACATAACCTTATTGCAAAGTGTTACTAAAGCTTTATATATTGTTCTGTGTATGTGTGTTTCACAGTCTTAATGGTTTGGATTAAAGCAACTATTATCATGTGTTTAAATAATAAGACTTATAAATTTATAAATGCAAGATTTATAATTGTACATTTAAATAGTTTATTAATCATTTACATACACTTTCTAAATGATCTTATGAACTCCTAAATAACTGGTTTGTAAATAACGTAATAATTTAGAAATGATAAATTGATCATTAATAAAGTATGAAAATACAATTATTAAACATTACAGATATGCTCAAGAACAAATCATTTATAGCTGTATTCATAAACTGCTTACTAATGCCTATTAATGTTGGAACAATGCTTTATAAAGGATGAATTGACTATTTACTAATGCTTAACTAATGACTCATAGTGAACAGTTATTATAAAGTGTTACCAATTTTTTTAATGTTTAAGTTTTGAATATTAACTGACATTAATACATGCTATATAATTATTGTTCATGTTAATTAATATAGTTAATGTTAATAACTGAAACCTTATTGTAAAGTGTTACTAAAGTTTTATATATTGTTCTGTGTATGTGTGTTTCACAGTCTTGATGGTTTGGATTAACCCTTTAATTGCCGTATCCCTTAAAACCAGACTGCCAGAGGGTTACTGTAAATGCATGTGCCCGCTGTGCACCGTTCTCCTGATGCCTCCGGGATGGCGTTTGCACTGACGGCTTGGGCCCGCCATCGCTGCTTGCAGCTATATTATTATTATTGTTTTTTATATTATTTTTCTATTGTTGTTTAGTCTTATGATTGTGTGGTTTCAATGGATATTTGTGTTCATGAGTAAGAGATAAGGACATGTCTTCTTTCAAGGTTTTTAATGTCATGGCATGTTGTTGTGAAGAAGTAATTTTCCATTGCTATTGCTTGTGGTTTAATAACACTTGTTGGATTTGTGCTGGTCAGATGAAGTCTGAGCACTGACAAATTGGTTGTTGTAGCGCTGTGCTGGATTTTATTTTCAAGGAAGTGCTGTGTCAATTAAAGGGTATAGCTAACGTCTTCCGCGAGTCAACTTTAGTTGAGATCCTTTCCATTTAAACTGGATATATCTCTTAAGCCTAGTAGTGAATATTTTTATGAACAAATTAATTCCACTCCAAGCAAAACACATCTGCCTCCTCTAAAACCATTAGCTTCAGTTGGATCTGACTCAGATCTGTAAATTATTACATTTGATTTCTCCTGGCGCAGTTGAAGTACTATTTAAATTACACAATATATTTGATATATATGGGCATTGATATATATTGGGCATTGCAGCGAGTTTTTAGTCAATAGAATTAGAGCAATGTGCTGTGGACCATATTTATCTGCAGAGTTATTTATCTGCAGAACTGAAGCACAACCAAAACAATGTTCTTCCGCAAAATGCATGCAGTTTTGTTTGTGTTAGACAGCCAAAATGTACATAATGTATCTTTAAAGGTGCTGTATGTAATTTTTTTATTGTACTAAAACATAAAAATAACATAATATGTCTAAAGATGATAAGTTCACATACTTATTTCTCTGAAAAACAAAGCTACTTTTAGTCTCTACAGTATGATATCTAGGTGACAGAGTCACTGTGTGCTGAGATTTATTTATCTGCATCCTGACCTGGGCTGCTGTCAAGTACCAACACTATTTCTATTTGCCAGAGTTCTAGAAAGAACAGCACCACCACCTCAGGTGGGATGAAGACCACCTCTTTTTAACAGATCAGGTCTACCTCAGAAATTTGTCCAGTTGTCTACAGAACTTATTCTGCGGGCACCACTTAGACATCTAGCCATTCAGTGATGACAGTCTATGTATCTCATCACCACATTAAGCAGGCAAGGGACCAAAGCATATTATAGTGTTTGACAATGTAAATTCACACACCTCTTTAATTCAAAAGACATACACCATAGGTGAATTGGACACAATAAATTGCCTGTAGATGTGAGTGAGTGTGTATGTCTGTGTGTGATCCCTATAATGAACTGCCCATCCATCTAGTGTTCCCTGCCTGTGGCCCAAGATGCTGGGCTAGGCTCCAGTATCCCTGCTAGTTTTGATTTACATTCCTGCTACATTCAATGTTTCTGCATTAAAACGCATAAATTATGTAATTCACTACTCCAAGTTTCTCCCAGGTCAAGTCTTAAAAAAAATAGCGTAAGTTGTATCACATTTAATTAAGGTTTAGAAACCTTTTAAGTCATCAATAATTTTTTCTAAACAATATCCATCCGGCATTTAATTGACAGTATACCCTCTCAGGCCAATAAAACACCACTGAATTTGTTATTGTCAAGATCCTTCCCACTAGAGTGATTTAGAATGTAATGTGTTTCAGCTATAATACAGATGGGAAAAGTCACAATGAAGGTCGATTGCCTTGCAAAATTTCACAGCTGCCCGAGATCCCTGAGCACATTGGTGAAGTAGTTCACCAATTGTCCTCATCTGAGTTTCTATTGTAACATTCTGCTTTAGGCTCAAATCCTCTGTCCAAATCTCCAGTGTAATGCTTAACTCCAGTCTAATGCTCAACCAGATGTCTGTTTATGAATCACAATAATCATTATCTGGAGACCTTTCCAAAACTGTCAGAGGTAGATTTATAGCTAAATGATATCCTGTCACATTACAATATCAGATGCTCATTATTTGAGAATGGAATATTATGGCGGTGATTGTTACCCAACACGCATTTAAATCGGGACCAAATATGTCAAAAGAAATCGTATCAATCCTATCGCCTTATGAATTGTATTTATTTTCAGACAGTTGAACAGAGAGTTTAATTTGGCTTCTTAAAAGACATTATCAGAAACAGAGCAAAGTTGTACCTTCCAATTCATCAGGATGGGGAATTAATTTCCTCTAGGGGATTTTCAGGGAAGACACATCCAACCGGCACAGTTTATTTATCAAGACATCCTCATGTCAGGAAGTCTCTGCCTTCACAGTCACCTCAGTCACCAGCCCCAACACACACCAGATCGCAATCACCTGAGTACTAATCACCCGCACCTGCAGAGACTCATTAAGCGCACTATATCCCTGCACTCCTCTTACTGCCTCACTGTCTGGTCTACCGTTCACCAGCTTTAACTTAGCCTGACTCCTACCTGTGTCTGACTTGTTTGTTTACTTACCCCTAGAAGCTCCATTGATTCTGTTCTCCTTCGATCCCATTCTCATCATCCCCGGATACCTGCAAAGGATACCAACTCAAAACCCAGAGCTAAGAACCCAAGAACTCTCTACCTTCTCATACTCACCTGTCATCAACTTGCTCTCCGATTTGTCAATAAACCCTCCTGTTTGCATCCTTACCTTGTGTCTCTGGCTCGTAGTGTGACAGAAGACCGGACCAAGGACATACACCTCTATGGATCCTCGGGTTCCCACGTCCGCAGAGGTACTGGAGGAATTGGTCCACACCCTCCGGGCCTCTCTCACGCCAGTCACTACCCCGCCATCTGCCTCTGTAAGTCCCATGGCCATACCTGCTTGCTATGCTGGTGGCGCAGCTGAGTGCGGCGGCTTCCTTCTCCAAGTGGCATTGTTTATTGAGATGCAGCCGCAGAAATTCTCCACGGAACGCTCGAAGGTAGCCTTCTTGATTTCCCTGCTAACTGGCAGAGCACTGTTGTGGGCACGAGCAATATGGAATGCCAAAATTGCCATAATCAACTCATATGATGCTTTCACTAATCATTTCAAGGAAGTGTTTGGCTCTGCTACGGGTATGCTCTCTGTCCCAGACCAACTCTTGCGGCTGCGTCAAAGCTCTTCTACCACCAGCGAATACACCTTGCAATTTCGGACGCTAGCGGCGACTAGTGGCTGGAACGAAACTGCTCTCCTCACTGCCTACCGGCAGGGCTTGAATCCTTGCATCCGTGCGCAAATGGCCATCTATGACGATACTATGGGGTTAGAGAGCTTCATGCAAAGAGCCACACGCATCTCCCAATGGTTGTCAGCCTGCCAGCCTGACGAAGCCGTCCACCAGCCTGCAGCAGCCACCAGCAGTCCCCCAGTACCAGAATCCATGCACATGGATTCCACCAGACTCACTCGCGCTGAGCGCGCTCGCCACCTAGTGGCTGGACTATGCCTGTACTGCGCCGATCCAGGCCATTTCATTAACCAGTACCAGAACCCATGTGTGATTCCACCAGACTCACTCGCGCTGAACGCGCTCTCTGCCTAGCGGCTTGACTATGCCTGTACTGCGCTG
This sequence comes from Sinocyclocheilus anshuiensis, assembly GCF_001515605.1. Taxonomy (NCBI): domain Eukaryota; kingdom Metazoa; phylum Chordata; class Actinopteri; order Cypriniformes; family Cyprinidae; genus Sinocyclocheilus; species Sinocyclocheilus anshuiensis. The sequence continues at coordinate 1,611,158 of NW_015555703.1, forward strand.
CTCCAGGCCATTTCATTCAAGCCTGCCCCGTCAGGCCCCCACGCCTTGCGGTGAGTACCATTCAACTCGAACCAGTAATCTCAACTTTATTTTTGTTACCAGTACAACTATTCACCGCCGATTGTTCTGTTTCAGTCTCCGCCCTCGTCGACTCGGGCTCTTCGGGCAATTTCATATCACGAGACCTCGTAAGCCACCTCCATCTGCCCCGCCAACGTCAGGCCCAAGAGCTCAGAGTCGAGACCATTCAGGGAAAACAACTAGGGCGTGGGTGGGTCAACTACCGAACCCGGCCGATGAAGCTGAAGATCGGATGTCTGCATGAGGAAACTATCACATTTCTGGTACTGGAGGGATCCACCGACGATATCATCCTGGGACGCCCCTGGCTCACTCTCCACTCTCCAGAAGTCAGATGGGAACCTTGTGAGGTTACTTGCTGGAGCGAGTCGTGCCGGCAAAACCGTCTTGCGGCGATCCCCAAACCGCCTGCGTGTCTAGTTCGAGCCCAAGTTGCCTCCACCCTAGTCGAGAGTCCGGAACCTCAAGAAACACCCACTGTCCCATCTGACTATGTGGCATTCCAGGATGTTTTTAGTAAGCAGGACGCCACCCGCCTTCCACCTCATCGGTCATGAGACTGTGCCATCGACCTGCTGCCTGGGATGAACCTCCCCAAGGGTAGAGTATACCCTCTGTCCATCCCGGAGTGCAAGGCCATGGAGGATTACATCCAGGAGGCTGTCAAACAGGGATTCATCCAACCATCCACTTCTCCAGCTGCCTCGAGCTTCTTCTTCGTGGGCAAGAAGGATGGGGGGCTTGAGGCCGTGTATCGATTATCGCATGCTGAACTCCCAGATGGTAAAGCTGCCATACCCACTTCCCCTGGTCCCAGCCGCCCTCGAGGAACTCCGTGGAGCCCGCATCTTCTCCAAGTTGGACCTGCGGAGTGTGTACAACCGCGTTCGTATCCGGGAAGGCAACGAGTGGAAGACGCATTCATAACTCCCGCAGGCCACTATGAATATCGGGTCATGCCGTATGGCCTAGCTAACTCACCGTCAGTCTTCCAAGGCTTCATGAACAAGGTGTTCCAGGAGTTCTTTCATCTTCATCGCTTTGTGATAGTCTATATTGATGATATCCTCATATATTCCCGTAACCTGGCTGAACATCGCCACCACGTGAAGCAGGTCCTCCAGAGGCTCCGACAACATCACCTTTACCTTAAACTGGAGAAGTGCGAATTCCATCGCTCCACGGTTCAGTTCCTCGGTTACGTCATCAGCCGGGATGGGATTCAGATGGACCAGGGGAAGGTAACAGCCATCAAGGAGTGGCCGCAGCCCTAAACTGTTAAGGACCTGCAAAGATTCCTTGGATTCGCAAACTTCTACCGAAGGTTAATCAAGATCTTCAGCATACTCACGGCTCCTCTTACCTCCCTGCTCTGAGGAAAGCCCAAGTCCCTGTCCTTGAGCCCGGGCTCAGTTCACAGAGTACCGGGCTCAGGACACCCAGGCAGCAAACGGACCCTCTCGCTCCTCCAAGCCCGGTACTGGTGGCCCAGTATGGCCCGGGATGTCACCAGGTACGTCCGAAGCTACTCAGTCTGTGCCATGTCTCAAACTCCTCGTCATCTTCCCATAGGCAAGCTTGTCCCGCTGCCCATACCACGGAGACCCTGGTCCCACATAGGAGTGAATTTTGTGACTGACCTACCCATCTCCGACGGAAACGCCTGTATCCTCGTCGTAGTCGACCATTTCTCTAAGGCCTGTAAATTTATACCCCTCGAAGGTCTGCCAACAGCAGTAGAAACTGCAGAGTGCTTATTTTCCCATGTTTTCAGAAACTACGGCATCCCGGAAGATGTGGTCTCAGACCGGGGTCCCCAGTTCATCTCCCATGTATGGAAAGCCTTCTTCCGACTCCTGGGAGTGACTGTGAGCTTGTCCTCCGGGTACCATCCTCAGACGATCGGCTAGACTGAGCGAAGGATCCAGGAGCTCGGGCGTTACCTCCGGTCATACTGCCACCGAGAGAATGTGGGACTCAGCTCACGTCCACCTCCAACAGGCAGTGCGGAGGCACAAGGCCTTCGCAGATGCCCGGCGCACCTCTACTCCTACTTACCAGCCTGGAGAGAAGGCCTGGCTGTCCACCCGGGATCTGCGTCTCCGCCTGCCCTGTAAGAAGCTGAGCCCCCGCTACATTGGTCCTTTCCCCATACAGAGGCAGATTAATGAAATCACCTACCTTCTCCAGCTCCCACCCAGGTACCGAATTCACCCTACATTCCACGTTTCCCTCCTCAAACCTTGTTCTTCCTCCACAACAGGACCCACCAAGCCGGAAGCACCTTCTCCTCCAGAAAGTCAGGGACCTTCGTGGCGACGGGGCGGCCGACTGGAATATCTAGTCGACTGTGAAGGAAACGGACCGGAGACCGGAGGTGGGTGGCCCGGGATGATATACTAGACCCATCGTTGCTGGAGGAGTTTCACCGCACCCATCCTAATCGTCCCGCACCCCGAGGTCGAGGCCACCCTCGTCGCCGCATGAGGGCGTCAGGAGCCGCCCCTGGAGGAGGGGGTAATGTCAGGGAGTCTCTGCCTTCACAGTCACCTACGTCCCCTCAGTCACCAGCCCCGACACACACCAGATCGCAATCACCTGAGTACTGAGCACCCGCACCTGCAGAGACTCAAGAGACTCATTATATCCCTGCACTCCTCTCACTGTCCGGTCTACCGTTCACCAGCTTGAACTTAGCCTGATTAGCCTGACTATCTGATCTGTTGTTTACTTACCCCTAGAAGCTCCAACGATCCCGTTCTCATCCTCTCCGGATACCTGCAAAGGTTACCAATGAACTACCCAGAGCTAAGAAGAACCCAAGAACTCTCTAGCATCTCATACTCACCTGTCATCAACTTGCTCTCCGCATTGTTCAATAAACCCTCTTGTTTGCATCCTTACCTTGTGTCTCTGGCTCGTAGTGTGACAATCCAGTGTGTTCAATATCTAGGTGTGGGGGCAATAACATGCAAACAAACAAACTGCATCCAAATATCAGTTTTATCCAAATAAGAAAAAATACATGTGCGACTTGTATGAGTTTCTTTTTTAAAACACATGGTTTACATAAAATCTTAAGCAAACAAATAACCCTGTTTAGGAAAGGGACATCATACCTTTCAGAAAATATAATTTGCATCTTAATATTGCAATGAAAACATGTTTAACAGTAATATATGTGTCCATGACAGGGTGGACATATCTTATGGTTTATGCTTTGAATAATGGCCCATCATTTTCTAAAAAAAAATGTGTGGGAGCTCAGCTAATATGTTTTTATAGTACTTAAGTGTCTACTATTTATGACATGACATAAATTGAGAAACTGGGAAATTAAGACCAAAATGTGTGAGTATTGTGAAGGTTAAAAAGGCACTCTATGGTGATATTGACCTATATATATATATATATATATATATACAGGGCTTGACATTAACTTTTTTGCTCACCAGTCACTGTGGCTAGTGGTTTTCCAAAACTACTAGCCACTCAGCATTTTCACTGGCCATAATTATTTTGCTGGGAAATTACATTTTATATGATTTAAGTTCATGACTGCATACTAAAATTTACTTAAACTGATTTCCAGGTCAGTTTTGCCTATATAAAAGGCAGTCTTTTTACTAAACTTATTAAATGTATGCATAATATTTCATATCAAATAGTTATATTTTACTAATAATTACAGTTAATATAATGAGACACTATAGGACTGTTACCAATCAACAAAACAGATCTTTCCACTGCAGAATAAAGTGAAGCAGCTGAAGTGGCATTTAGATGCATTTTTACACAGACAAATGTAATGAAGCTCAAATGTAGCATGCCATGAATGCATTTACGCTGCAAAATTACAACTGCATAAATAATGTTGTTTTAAATTCAGCAAGTGACTGTCTTATTGAGTGAGTCACTGACTATATTTACATGGACAACAATAATCTAATTATTTACCTTATTCTGAATAAGACAATATTATGATTATGGTGTTTACATGAGTTGCTTTTAGAATATTCCTTTCATGTTCCCGTTTTACATGTTATAGTAGA
>NW_015555703.1:1615702-1615858 GCF_001515605.1 Sinocyclocheilus anshuiensis
CGTTCCCCCCGGTCATACTGCCACGAAGATCAGCACAGCTGGAGCCGTTTCCTCCTCTGGGCCGAGTATGCACAAAATTCCATCCGACAGAACACCACCGGCATGACCCCCTTTCAGTGCATACTCGGCTACCAATCCCCGCTCTTCCCATGGACA